>NC_090444.1:508728968-509028968 GCF_031143425.1 Pleurodeles waltl | reverse complement strand
ACACTTACTTCCAGAATCTCTGAGTTGCTCCTTGGGATGTTGGGACTACAATTACCACAATGCACCTTGCCAAATCCTTACAAGTCTACTAAATGCACTCCAGGCTGGGGGCTTTTGTGAAAGTGTGATGCAGGAAAGTGATCCACAACCCCAATCCAAGATTCCAGAATCTTAGAGTTGCTCGCTGGGACTACAATTCACACAATGCTCCTGGGCAAATCCTTGCAAGTCTACTGGACGCGCTGCAGGCTGGGGACTTTTGTGGATGTTGGTCCAGGGAAGCTGTTTTAACCTATTGCTTCAGGGAGTCCACTCCTGAGTCCTTTTTGAAGCAAGGCAAAGTCCTTTGGGCTGTGGTTCTAGTGTGCAACTGACAGTCCTTAAGTGTGCTGGCCTCTGGATTGCAAACCAGGGTTTCTGCAGGGCAGTCCTTTTTTTGTGGTTTCAGGCAGCAGATCTGAATTCCAATGCAGATCAGCCACGTTTATTTCATCATCTTGGGGGACAGTCAGTGGGAAGTCCCATCAAATGAGCTGCAGAATGCTACCCAGAGGTATGATAACTTCCTCCAAAGTGTGGCATGTCTTCTCCCTTAAACACTCCACTTTAAAATTCCAAGATGGTGGAATTTCTATCCAGAGGAGCAAGACTTGGCTAAAGCAACACCCAGGTGTAGCTCATTTCCATCAACTCCTCTGGACCTCTGCAAATTCCTTTCTCTATCTCTAGAGTACAGGTGTGAGAGGGCAGGCATGGTTACATTACTTTTTGACTAGTATCCTTTTGAAGCCTCACCCCCATCAGAAAACCTCTGCTCAGAAATCTTCAGGGTCCAGTGTATTAGGTCCTCCCACCTCTTCTGACAGTGGGCATTCTGCCAGCTATGAATCCCCAGGGTCCACACCTTCCGGGCGATAGCAATCCAAATCCCCTTCTCCTTATTGGCGATGACGTATAGGGATGCAAGAGACGAATCACAAGATTACAAAACACAAGTTTTTGCACAAATGGTTGTGTCACATACATGTCAGAAACACCAAGGACAACATTTGCAACTTGTCAACAGACCACAACTGTAAAGCACACATACTATCATTGACAGGGACATGACTACACACTTTTGGAGTTACCTGCAGGCTAACCTATTATCCTACTCATGGTCTACAATGACGAAGCAAGCCTACTAACATCATTTAGCCTAAGCTCAAGCAACATGAACTGTGATGTGAGCTAGAATGAAACAGTATACACCATTTTGGTTTCTGAAGAGTAAACTCCTTGGGCCTGACTGGACCAACAGATTTATACTCAGCAACATTGACTCAGTGCACACAGTCCCTACAGGCAAATACTATAGTACAGACTTCACCCTAAGACTTGAGTGACAATGAAAGGACTGACATGGTGGGTACAGAAAGTCTCTACCCTGTGTATTTGTGGAAATGTGGCCTACCAAATGCAGACTCACACCACTTTAGGTTGGGTTTCTGTGGTATATACCTGTACCACAGAACACACCTCTGAACATATGTGACAAACCTACATAGCAGGCATCCAACATTCAAAGGTATGTTTGGTTCAATATCTGCTATGTAAACAAGATACTGAGTCACGTAATGGCCTCCCTGAAATCTACACATTATCTGCACTCAGGCTTATCAAGTACTTGTAGCAGGTCCTCAACATGTTGCCTATTGGGAAGCTATATCACTGTCTTCAATTTGATCCTGCAAACCCAGGCTTCCGTGGATGAATGTTTGTACACATACACAAATGATTCTCATATAACTGCAAGTTTGTCAGTTGCTTGTCAATTGAGCAATACGTCTGTACTGGGCCAATATGACTTATGTGAAGTTGACAACAGAGCTTTGGGAGTAACAGACCTGTCATGAGTCAAAGGCACATTTATAATAATGCAAAATGCACATATGGACTAGTTCAGGGTGTTATTTCTGTACCCATTCCTATTTTAGTCAATGGACTAAGGAGTTCAGGGCACATTTTGCCACTAGAGCCTCATACTGGCCACATGACAAGATCTACAGGTCTACAGGGAGTGGGCACAATGCCACAGTTGCATAGCCACAGTGACTCTCCGACAACTTGGTGGATGTCCCATACTCGGAGATACATTTGTCAGGCCCTGGTCTCTGCAGGCATACAGAGTCTATATCACACTCATGTTCCCATCACTTCCATGCATGACAGTACATCATGTTGCCATCATCAATGTGGCGTTTGGCTTGTGTGGCAACCTGAAGGCCACAGTGAGTCATGAAATACCTCCCAAACAACAGTTTGGCGGGACCAGAAGTGGAGTTGAAGATCTGTGGTACAATACACATCGCTTACAAGATCCTCAAATGACTCACACAAGTTGTATACACATCTCATGCTGTCATGGACATACATGTTGTCTCACGATTTCAACCATCATACCCAGAGGAATGTAATTGTATGTCAGTAAAGTCTCCTTGCCTAGATATAGGCACCCAGCACTAGGAGGATTTAGACCTTAAAACACATCACACAACATAATGTGAATGTCCAAAACATTGAGTACTTTTCTCCAATACCTGCACAATATACTTCCCATTGATGCCCCACAAAATGTGACAATAGACACACAAGAAGTCTAACTGGCACAGAGGGGCACACTGTAGCCTATAAGAAGGGAAAGGATAGTGTATAACAGAGTCAATTGTCGTATGAGACTCTTACTGGCTCCTCTGGTGAGCCATAAAGCTGACCATGTAGCGGAAGGGCCCTCATCCACAAGCTTCTCCTGCTCCTCTGAAGAAAAGACAGGGGTTCTTTCACCTGCTGGCCTTGGTAAGATTGCTCCCAGAGGCAGCACACAGCAGCTGAAGTGGTGAAGATGTTGATGGCAGCCATGTCAAGAGTGAAGTGACTGATTCTGTAAAACGTGCTGTATACCTACACAAAGTATGTGGTCATCACCACTGACGGCCAGTGCCATTTCCCCATGACAGCCACAAGCAATGTTAGCCTATGGCTGTGTTTGCTGAGTTTGGTACTGCCCACCGCACAGATGTCTTCTGCCAGTGGACATGGGTGGTTCCTGATGTTCCTGATGTCCAGTGGAGTAGTCATGATTCTGCCATTTTGGTGGTTTGAAATATGGTATATGGCCATGTTAAATGCATCACAACAATATATATGTAGTATCATCACAAAAGTCCTAAATCAGTCTTTGTGTGTAGGTCCTACTACACAACCACCAGTGTAGTGTGTTGCAGGGCACAGATGGAATATGACGGCGGTGCACTGTCCACCACCGCTGATGGTGTTTTTGGCAGGCGGAACAGACTGTCATATTTCGAGGGGCAAATGAGTAGCAGATAGTTGGGTGTCTCCTGAATCCATGTTCTGTTTTATAACCATGGGGGTCAAGTTTGACCCTTGTGTATTTGACAGCTGTGATGTGAACTGGGTGTAATGTATTTCCAGTCATAAAATGTTTTGTCACATGATTTTGTTGGTATGCAACATGTATGTTGGTGTGGACACGGTGACTAATGTTCCAACGCATGTATTTTCATACATAGGTACCCTGGGAGATGGATGATGCAACAACCTCCTGTGTACTGTCCATTTCCAGAACTTCAAACCATGGAGGAATGCCCCATTTTCCAGCTGTACCATCTGAATAGACAAACAAATGTGGATTTATGCCACTAATTGATGCCAGATCTGATGCCAGAAAATGTAAACAATACAGCATACCATACATTGTTCAAGTCATGGCAGTATTGCACTTCCTAGCCACAGTGTCCTTCCAACATGCAGTGGCACTATCTGGTTGTTCGTCCCAACCTATGTTCAGTCTGGTGTTGAGCGATTTCCTCTCGGCAACGTTGAAACACACTGACAGCTATATCAGGTTATCCAGACGTGAGGATTTAGCCAATGTGAAGGCTGACTTCTATGGTTTTGCCTTCCTCCCACATGTGGTGGGAGCCATTGATGGTACACATGTTGCCTTGGTGGCACTGCAGGCCAATGAAAAAGTCTATATAAACAGAAAAAACTTCCGTTCCATCAATGTCCAAGTTTTCTGGTGGATCTCTACATCTCAAACGTCTGTGCCTGTTTCCCTGGATCAGCCCATGCTTCCTTTATAATGGGGAACAGCATCATACCCCTGCTAATGTCACAACTGCAACCAGAGCAGGCCTGGCTTGTTAGTAAGTCATGTCTGTTCTGATTGTGTGCGAGCAATGTTAGGTGCTACAATCATGAAGTGAGTGACTCATTGTTGCACTTATGTCATAGGCCACACATACGTTAGTTACCCTTCACATTGGGTAAACACTCTTTTTGTATGTCCTGTATGTAACTGTTGATGTGTTTCATCATTGCAGTCCACAGTGCCTGTGCCAAAACACTGATAAATGTTTGTGTAATACCACCAGATGCATCAACACTGAATTATAATAACCCTGTGATTATGTGATCTTGGATTACTTTGGTGTTCTAGAAGATAAGGCTTCAGCTGATGGCATCAACCACTTCAATGTTGCCTATTCTAAAGGACAATGTCTGTCAAATCCCTTTCTTCCATGTTCTGGAGGTCTGTACATGAAAATATGTTCATTTACTCAGTAGGACTCAATCATTTGTGATTTGCAATATTTCAGATATATTGACAGCCTGTGTGCTGAACACTGTAATACAATTTCTTCTTTGATCAGACACCTTGTATGTATGTATTTGTGTGGGATGGTGGTAATCCTGAGCTGGACACTGTGTACATGCAACATATCCCATCTTCAACAAGTACCCTGGACTATCATTGTATGGTTCACTTAGTCTGACATACCTGCATGGCTAAATGTGAAATTGAAAACAGAAGACAATGAGTCAGTGACAGGTGATTCTATTGGGAAGCTACAACTAACAGAAAATATATGTGACATCACTCAACAAAAAAACAAATGTGAAGTGGTCAGTCATGGTGAATGAAACCATTGGAAGTCCAAAGTCCAGAGTACTCCTCCAATTGGAAATAGAAGGTGGTTCAGGATCAGACCACAGAGTGAATGTGTGACTCACAAAGGAGGTCCTTATGGAAGATCATTATTGCTGGTAGTGGTGGGTGTCTTGCCATCCACACCTCCTGGATTCTTTGTTAGATGTCCCTGCTTGTGAGGGGCAGAGATCAGCTGCTGCAGAGCAGGGGTGTCTGTGGTTGTTTGTGCCTCTGTCAGGGCCTCCCTTACTGTGTCTGCCACAAATGTATTTTGGCATCATGACCTCACTCTGCTGGCCCCAGCATCACTCCCACGCTCCCTACCACCATGAGCCTGTGCCCTTGGCACTCTCTACCTGGGTTGTGGACCCTCAGTGTCCAAAGTGTTGAGTCGCACCTCAGGATCCAGAACTGGGGGGCACAATGTGGTGGAAACTCTGCTAGGTGCACAGGTTGGGAGGTACATTGTTGACTGGGATATTGAAGCAACAGGCCTGTGAGGTGACATTGTGGCCTCAATGAGACTCACTGTTGCCACCTGGCCAGGTTGCCCAGATGGTCCAGGAACTTCTTTCATGTCCACAAGTCCAAGAGTGTTGTCATCACTAAGGGCTTCATCCAGGGGGATAGTGGTAGTCTGTTCTGTGGCCTCAATTTGCCTAGTGGCAGCTCTATCTGTTGATGAAAAACATACATACTTACTGGTTGAATTGTGACATCTACCGCCAAAGATTTTGGCCTTCATTACAACCCTGGCAGTCGGTGGTAAAGCAGCGGTAAAACGGGCAACAGGCCAGCAGTAAACAAAATGGAATTATGACCATGGTGGAAACCGCCAACATAGACAGCCACTTTAACACTCCGACCGCCACAGCGGTACAAACAAACAGCATGGCGGTCACCGCCAACAGACAGGCGGAAGACAATGTACCGCCCACACTATTATGACAGGCCAATCCGCCACCTTTTCCGGGGCGGATTCAACTCAAATAAAAACACGGCGGAAACAGAACTTGGAAGGGAAAACACTCACCTCTACACACCCCACGAGGAACCAGCATGCCATGGAGCCTGAACTCCAAATACTCCCTGCAATTGTCTTCCTGCTTCTCTACCAGGAGCACGACTGACGGCAACGACGACCACAGTGAGTACAGCACCTACGACACGGGGGGAAGAGAGTGACACACACACGCAACATGCAACACCCCCACCCTCACCTACAACAACACACACACACCAATAAATGCTGAAACATTACATTTAGGTTCCTAATCCCCCCTGGAAGAACGCAAGGACAAAAGGAAATGATTGTAACCATTGTAATCAATAAACATCCATTAGTCCAAAATTTATATACACTATAAACAAATATGTACACCAAGAATTCAAGTCCAGGTACTGCACCTATATAGTTCGTGGACCACTGGGCCCAAAATACATGAGCGAGGCCCACACAAGATACCCGATCGAAACGGAGAGAACACTGCAGGGGCATCAGATCGAAATAAAACAGGCACCTCAGGAGAAAGGGGGGGCACCTCAGCTGGATGAGTGCACAACGCCAGCTCCACGAAGGGGCTCCATGCCCATTGATGTATCCTGGAGAGTGCAAAGCCATAGTCTCTCAAGTCTCTCCAGTGGGTGGTTTGCCTACTGCTGCATCTTGGGGAATGCCAAGCCACAGTCTCTCAAGTCTCTCCAGTGGGTGGGTTGCCCACTGCTTTATCCTGGGGAGTGCAAAGCCACAGTCTCTCAAGTCTTTTCAGTGTGTGAGTTGCCCACTGATCTATCCAGGGGACTGCAAAGCCACAGTCTCTCAAGTCTCTCCAGTGGGTGGATTGCCCACTGCTTTATCCTGGGGAGTGCAAAGCCACAGTCTCTCAAGTCTCTCCAGTGGGTGATTTGCCCACTTCTTTATCCTGGGGAGTGTAAAGCAAAAGTCTCAAGTCTCTCCAGTGGGTGGTTTGCCCACTGCTTTATCCTGGGAAGTGCAAAGCCACAGTCTCTCAGGTCTCTCCAGTGGGTGGTTTGCCCACTGCTGCATCCTGGGGAGTGCAAAGCCACAGTCTCTCAAATCTCTCCAGTGGGTGGTTTGCCCACTGCTGCATCCTTGGGAGTGCAAAGCCACAGTCTCTCAAGTGGATAAGTCTCCACTGTTTCTGGAGGGGGATTTGTGCCCAGAGTGCTTCATCCTGCAAAGGACTGAGGTAGTGGATGTGATACTCCACTGGTTCTGGAGGGGACCTTCTGCCCAGAGTGCTTCATCCTGCCAAGGACTGAGGTAGTGGATTCCTTTCTCCACTGGTTTTGGAGGGGGCTTTCTGCCCACAGTGCTTCATCCTGCCAAGGACTGAGGTAGTGGATGTGATACTCCACTGACGGTGGGGCAACATGGAAGCTGCCCGGGCCCCTAGAACTGACCACCAGCCACGTACGGATGACCACTGGGGATGGCAGCCAGTCTGCGGTGGTGCCACTGGCTCAGGTTGTCGCGGGGCCGCTGGCAGGGCTGGTGGAGGTGTCATTAGCGGCGGTGCTTGCAGCGGTCATTGTGGCTGCGGTGCTGGTGGCGGCCTCACTGACTGCGGTGCTGGTGGCTGGCTCACTGACTGCGGTGCTGGTGGCTGACTCACTGACTGCGGTGCTGGTGGCTGGCTCACTGACTGCTGTGCTGGTGGCTGGCTCCCGGACTGTGGTGCTGGCGGCAGTGTCAGTAATGGCGCTGCTGGTGGCGGGCTCACTGACCACGGTGCTGGCGGCGGTGTCAGTAGCGGCGGTGCTGGTGGTGGGCTCACTGACTGCGGTGCTGCTGAAGGGCTCTGTATCTGGGCTGCTGGCGGCGGTGTCCTTGGCGGCGGTGCATGTGGCCGTGGCGTTCTTGTCCGCCGTGCAGGTTGGCGGCGACGTTGACTTGTCTTTCTGCTTCAGGTCCTTCCCCACCTTAGATGCTGGCGCAGCTGTCTTGCCACTCCCCACACTTGTCTTGGCTGAGCCCTTGGTGGCAGGTGTTTTGGCCTTTTCCCTCTGGGATGTGGGCAACTTTTTCTGTTTTGGAGGTGGGGGAATGTCCTTGGCCTCACTCCTTGGGACACTGGCAGCCCTGTTTCTTGGCACACTCCAAAAACCGGGTATTGCTGGTACCACCGTGCCCGGTGATGTGGTGGCTGAGGTGCTGGGTTGGGACCTGGAAAGGCGGGCCCAAGGGGACGGATGGGGAGGAGGTGTAGGGAAGAGGTCAACATTTAAGAGGAAACGTTTTTTTGATACACTGGGACGGGTAGATGGAGGGGGTTTGGGAGTGGAGAAAGAGATAGTGGTTGTAGGAGGTGTTCGTTTGCTGACTTTGGGTGAAGGTGCATGGTCTGGAGGCTGTCGTGAGGTGGATGGCTGTTGGGTGGGTATGTGACTGCATTTGTGTAGTTTGGGAGGAGGGCTCACAGACAAACTGGGAGAGGACACTGGGGATGTGTGAATGGTAGTGGGGGTGAGTGCACGTGAGCGGTGTGTGGTGATGCGCGTGCTGGTGATGGAGGTAGTGGCTGAAGATGTAGTGCATGCAGGTGTGAGTGGAGACGTGACAGGGAGGGAGGAGGGAGATGTGGAGGAGGGGTACACAGTGGAGGCAGTGGATGTTGGTATGTGTGCATGGGTATGATGCTTGTGTGAGTGCTTGTGGTATGTGTGGTGCTTATGTTTGCCAGAGCCACCCTTGTGTGTCGAGGTGTGTGCATGCTGGTCTGATGGTGTGCTTGGGATAGGCTGAAGTACTGGGGATTGGGTCTGGGTGGAGGAAGTTGGAGGGGGGAGGCTGGACACAGGGACAATGGCTGCCATCAGTGCAGAGGCCAGAGCCTGAAATGCTCGCTGTTGGGCTGCCTGGCTAGAATGAATGCCCTCCAGGTGTGCATTTGTCTGTTGCAACTGCCTCTCTACACCCTGGATGTCATTCAGAATGGTAGACTGCCCAACAGTGAGGGATCTCAGGAGGTCAATAGCCTCCTCACTGAGGACAGAAGGGCTGACTGGGGCAGGGCCTGAGGTGCCTGGGGCGAAGGAGATGCCCACCCTCCTGGTTGAGTGGCCACGGGACACACGCTGAGGAGCTGCTGGGAGGGCGGTGCTTGTAGGGGGGTGGCGGTTGTACCTGTAGATGCCGTGGGCACAGAGGGGCCCATCACCGCAAGGGAGCTCCCATCAGAGAAAGAGTCGGTGTCGCTGGTCTCAGCTCCTGTCCCTGCCGTGGAGCTCCCCTCGCCCTCCGTCCCACTGGTGAATTCAGACTCCGTTGTCTGGCCCTCCAGGGCCATGTGGGATGCAGCTCCCTCCTGCTCCGGTGGCACAGCTCCTCCGCCTGATGATGCCAATGCATACAAGAACAGGGAGATCACAAAAAGGGGGGGGGGGAGAAAGACATGTTCAGTGCATACAATACCGCAACCGTCGCGGGACACTACAGACACAGCAGCCCTCTGCACTACACCATGCATTTGGAGTTCCCTAATTAATCACAGGGACATGGGGTACATGGCCTGTGCTCGATTGCTGCACACATGGAAGTCACAGGAGCCTGACTAGGTGTAGATGGCTCACATAATTAGTGGGGATGGGGTGCCACTTAGCCTGCCTCACAAAGGGTCCTTGCCTACAAAGCTCGCCCTAGCCTAGGGGAACCCACTGCTCACCTCCCCCACCCAGACACCTCCAATGCGCACAGAGTCAGCTGAATGTGAGTGTACTCACCCCCTTGTGGCTGCTGTGATGCCCTCAAGCGCCCATCCAACTCCGGATATGCCACTGCCAGGATCCGGAACATCAGAGGGGTCATGGTGCCATGGGCACCCGTCCCACATTGGGAGGCCATCCCCAGCTGGGCCCCCGTCATCTTTTTGCTCCAGCAGCGAATGTCCTCCTATCTTTTACGGTAGTGGGTGCTCCGTCTGTGGTGGAACCCTAGGGTCCAGACGTCCTTGGCGATGGCACCCCAAATATCCTTCTTCTGGTGGGTGCTGACCTAGAGGAATAGTACAGGGGAAAATGTAAGACTTTTACCGTCCGGACCGTCACACTCATTGTCCCACGTTCCCACCTTTGCCCTGACACACATACACTCACCGTCCAATCATGCAGGCCTCATCTCCCCCCGTATCTTCCATCCACACCACTCCAAACAGGCATTGCCCATACAGCATGCTCACAGTGTACTCACCTGTTTGTCTGGAGGACCGTAGAGTAGCGTGTACTGGGGGAGGACCCCATCCACTACTTTATCCAACTCCTCTGATGTGAAGTCAGGGGCCCTTTCCCCAGACACATGAGCCAACGTTGCTTCCAGACTGAGGTCACAGCAGCACTTGCAGTGTAGGTTCTCTCATGTCGAAGATCAGGTATCAAGTGAGTGAAAAGAGAGAAAATGGCGGTCACGTCTGCGGCGGTGCGTACCGTCACCGCCGGCATACATCGTCATTGGCTCCTGGAAACCATAGGGCCCAAAGTTAACCAATGTAGGATTGCACTGCGGTCTTCGACCGCCTACCGCGACGTGTAGAAAGCGAGCACAGTTACCTCATATCCCCTTGTCCCACATTACAGGTCAGGCAGCTGCCATTTCAGGTGATCACATGGCATTATTTTTAAATGCGTCACACATATATAGGCCTTGCATATACACAGAGACAGGCACATAGCGTATTGACAAATGTGTGCAATACACTTGTTTTTTACTTACCTCAGTGTTGGCTGACTCTGTGCTCACTGTTCTCATCCATTGGGCACGTCCACTGGGGCAGGTGAGGAGATGGAGGCATCCTCCGGTGTACAGACCGCTGGTGTACCTGACGACAATGAAAGAGCGACATGTAAAAGTCACCTAAAGACTAGATCGTGCCACAATCCAGGTACTGTGTGCCCAGTTGGAGCCAGACCGGATGTCACCTATCCGGCATCCCACAGGAATCCCCCCTCTAGTGCAGGTCCTGCCAGTGCTCCATTTCCTGGCAAGTGGGTCTTTTCAAACAACAGTGGCCATTGCATCAGGGATGTCCCAGCCTATGTCCTCCAACGTGTTGTCCAGAGTGTTGTCTGCCCTGCTGAAACACATGTGCATCTACATTGTGTTCTCTCAGGTGGAGGATTTGCCTACAGTGAATGGTGACTTCTATGCCCTGGGACATATCCCCAACATCATAGGTGCCATTGATGGTACACAAGTGGCCTTGGTACCACCCGCAGGAGTGAACAGTTGTACAGAAACTGGAAGAGCTATCCCAGGACAAGGGCAGCGGAATGCTACAATGAGGCACATGGGCGAACTAGGAGGATTATTGAAAGAACCTTCTGCCTCCTGAAGGCCAGGTTCAGGTGCCTCCATATGACAGGTAGTTCCCTATACTACTCACCAAAGAAGGTGTGCCAGATCATCATGGCCTGCTGTATGCTGCACAACTTGGTTTTGCGACGACAGGTGCCTTTTCTGCAGGAGGAAGGTCCAGAAGGAGGTTTTGTGGCAGCTGTGGAGTCTGTGGACAGTGAAGAAGAGGAGGCAGAAGAAGAGGACATAGACAACAGAAACACTGTGATCCAGCAATACTTCTAGTGAGACACAGGTAAGAAGACATCACTGCTTCCTATATCTGATAAAATTGTTAGACCTATCATCTGTCTGTCACTTTCACCCAGTGTATGGACCCTGATTTGTCACTTTGCCTTTCAATTTCACAGATGTGGGTCCCACTTTGTGACCTCTGCTATGTTACCTCCTGGACTAGAGCTGTGTAACATAGGTATGCAGACATTAGAATGGACATTGGGTTTTTCCTTTGTTATTGCAAATACACAATTGTGAAAGCACAGACTGACTCCAGATTGTTTTGTGATTCAAGGGTGTTTATTTAAGTTTAAGAGCAAAATAGTGGGGGGGGTTTGTAAAATGGGCAGGGTTGATGGTGGAGGAATGTACATGGCAGAGTCCAGTTATTTGTTTCACATGTGCATTGTCCAAAGTGGCATAGGAAGTGGAGCTAGGGCAGTTTAAGGATGGACAGGGTGACAAAGTGGGACGGAAGGATGACATTCAGGGTTGTCCCATTTCTTTGTGGGGGTCTTGGCATTGTTCTCTGTCTTTGTCCTGGATCTCAGGGACCGCTTGGTTCTCCATCTGCAGGGGGGTGGGATGCTGGTGTTGTGGTCCTGTGGCGGTGCCTCCTGTCCACTAGCGCCGGCGGAGGTGGTGGGCAGTTCATGGTCCAGGCTAGTGTCAGGGCCCCTTGTTGTGCCACAGTGTCCCTCCTGGTGTTCACAAGGTCCTTCAGCACCCCTACAATGGTGCCCAGGATGGTGTTGATGGACTTTAGTTCCTTCCTGAACCCCAAATACTGTTCCTCCTGAAGCCACTGGGTCGCCTGAAACTTGGCCAGTACCGTTGCCATCGTCTCCTGGGAATGATGGTACGCTCCCATGATGTTGGAGAGGGCCTTGTGGAGAGTGAGTTCCCTGGGCCTGTCCTCCCCCTGCCGCACAGCAGACCTCCCAGTTCCCCGGTTTTCCTGGGCCTCTGTCCCCTGAACCGTGTGCCCACTGCCTCTGCACCCAGGTCCCTGCTGTTCTTGGGGTGGTGGGTTTGCCTGGGGTCCCTGTAGTGGTGGGCACACTGCTGCTTGACGTGTCCTGGGGACAGAGGTATGGGCCCGCTGGGTGGGTGCTGTGGTGGGGTTTCCTGAGGGGGGAGGCTCTGTGTGACTGTGTCAGGGGAACCAACTGTCCCGAGGTCCCAGATGGGCCAGGCTGGTCATCTAGATCCAGTTGGACAGAGCTGTTGTCATCACTGTGGGCCTCTTCTGTGGGGGGAGTGGACATCTCTGGAACCTCCTGTCCGGTGACATTGGGTAGGGGTCCTGCAGGGGTGTAAAGGCATGATTATTGCATCTGTGTGTGCCATGGTGTGCAATGGGTGGGTGACCCTGTACCCCAGTGCTTTCATTCTTGTCTAGGACCTTGTGTGATAATTGTTTTGGGGTCTGTGTGGGTATATGTAGTGGACATGCATTGGTGATGGGTGTCCATGCTTTGTTGTTGCATGCAGGGCTTGGTGTTGGGATGTGTGGTTTGTGATAGTGGGACATATGTGAGCAGTTGGAGTGATGGGGTGAGGGTGAGGGTGGGGGTATGTGATAGCATGCAGGTTGGGTGGGGTATATGGTAGATAAAGATTTAACTTACCAGAGTCCATTCCTCCAGCTACTCCTGCAAGGCCCTCATGATGCAGTATAGCCAAGACCTGCTCCTCCCATGTTATTAGTTGTGGGGGAGGAGGTGGGGCTCCGCCGCCAGTCCTCTGAACTGCAATGGGGTGTCGTGAGACCAAGGAACACACCTTCCCCCGTAGGTCGTTCCAGCTCTTCCCGATGTCATCCTGTGTTCTTGGGTGCTGTCCCACTACGTTGACCCTGTCCATGATTCTGCGCCATAGCTCCATCTTCCTAGCTATGGTGGTGTGCTGCACCTCTGATCCGAATAGCTGTGGCTCTACCCGGATGATTTCCTCCACCATGACCCTGAGCTCCTCCTCAGAAAACCTTGGATGTCTTTGCGGTGCCATGGAGTGGTGGGGGTGATGTGTGAGGTGGTGTGTGTTGCGATGTGTGGGTTGATGTTTAGGGGTGTGTGTTGATTTGTGCGTGGATGTGTATGAGTGATGGTGTTGTGTGCCTCTGTATGCTGGTGTGGTCTTTGCTTTTCTGTCTCTCTGATTCTTCCAAATTTGTTGTTGTAAGGGTTTGTGGGTAATGTGGGTGTGTGTTTTATATTGTATTGGGTGTGTGGGAGTGGTGTGTGTATGTGTATCAGGTGTGTGTATTTCGATTTGTCCAATGTGGTTGTGTTTTGTAAATGTGTGTGTATTTTGAGAGCGGCGGTGTGTACCGCCAATGGACTACCGCGTTGAAAGATCACCGCCTGGATTCGTGGGTCATGATAGTGTAGGCGTATTCCTGTTGGTGTGTCGGTGGAGGTTTTGTTATCGCCACTTTTTCACTGACCTTTGGTGTGGCGGACTTGTATGGGTGTCTAGATTTTGGCAGATTCCGAGCTGTGGGTCTTATTAGCTGTGGCAGAATTCTGCGGCCGTGGCGGTGTGTAGGCGGGCTTCTGCACCATGGTAAGCGGGATTTACCGCCAATGTTGTAATGAGGGCCTTTGTGTTATAGTAAGCGTAGAAATTGAGCATAGTTAAGTTGTAGGTAGTCCTGTTGTGCCAAGTTACCATGATATTGGGGTATTTGACATGATGTGTGAAGCATACCTAACGTATTTGACTCAAGGAGCTGATTTTGGACATATGGCATGTAATGGGCCTTGATAGCTGCAATGTTGGGTCCAATTGTTGACAGTGTTAAAACTCAGATACACTCGGTATTGAATGTTGGTGAGGTACATGAACAAAACAGTGGCAAAAGCTGAGCTATGAGCATGCATGACATTGCAGTTTTGTGACAGTTTTGGTGTTGTAACTTACCAGACTCCACTCCCACAAGGATATCTGTCAAGCCCTCAGAATGCAGGATGGACAAGACCTCCTCCTCCCAGGTAAGAGTCATAATGGGATACTGGGAGGGCCACCACCAGTCTTCTTGGCCTCCAGGTGCAGACAGACAGACGACAGACCTTGTCCCTGATGTAGTTCCACCTCTTCCTAATGTCCTCCATGGTGTGCAGGGTGGTGCCTATAGCATTCACTATGTCGACTATCTTGTCCCACATTTCCATTTTCCTACTGAAAGGAGTGTGCTGGACTTGGGCTCCAAACAATTGTGGCTCCACTCTTATGATTTCATCTATCATGGCTTTCAACTCATCTTCTGAAAAATTGGTATTTTTGGAACATGACATGATGGGCAAAAAAGTGCTTGACAGGGACTTACTTAAAAGGGGAAGTGCAATAGGATGTGAATGAACAAAAGCATGTTCTATGGGATGGTGGAAAAAGGGGTGCCTAATCTATGAAGAATTCAATAAACGGTTGTTGTGGTTCTTCAGCTCTCTGTGGAAATACCTAGGGTTGTGGTCTGTGAAGGGGTGGGTTTTATAGTGTGATTTTTATGTGTATCCAATGGACCAATGAGTGTTAGCTGTGTTGTTTTTCAATTCATCCAATGTGCACTTGTTTGTTACTTTGCTGGATGCATACTGCGGTGGTCAACCACCATTGGCTAACTGCTGTGAGGGGACTGCCACATTGACTGTGTGTTTGTAAAACCCTTGGTGGTTGGCCGTGGCACGGACTGAGCAGGAGTTTGGATCACCTAGATACAAGCTGACGTATTGCTTGTGGTCTGCCTTTTTTGCTTGGTGGGCTGCAGTCCTGCCTGTTTGCATAGTGATATGGTGGTCTGAGGATGGTGGCGCACCAGTCTTTTCAAGACATGGAGGTCTGGCAGTCTGATCCCCAATCTCGTAATCAGACCCTAAGTGCTAAAGGATGAGAGTTTCACAAAACATAGACCTTTGAAAACTTTGGAGAGGAAAGTTAGGCCGCCCTCATATGAAATGCTTAGGAAGTGCAAATACTAACTTTGGTTATAAAATACAACCTTATATTTGCTTTCCGAAGGAACACACTAGTGGAGCCATCCTCGAGGTTGTCTATCTCAAGATTACAGATCAGTATCTGTCTGTTGGAAATCATTACTATCTTTCATGGGGTGTTGGCGAAAGATGCCACAAAGTTAAACATTCTATTTGATAAACATCCGACTTTTAAGATCACAACTATTTTGTTGGAGCCAGCCGTGGATATATTTCTGTTCTTCATGGGGCAGATCTATTGATGGCCATATGAATCTAATAGTTCTCCTTCCCAGATTAATTCTCAAACTATAAACCTACAAATATGTACAACGTTTTTTTCATTAAAAAGGTATACAAACAGGTTTGCTGTATTGGCTGAGTATTTTTTTCTTTTTCATTCAAAAAAAGCCAATTTGGTGTAACTATATTGGTAGAGGACTAAATGACATTATTCTTTCACAGAACTTTTTTGAAAGACAAGGACAATGCGACTGGGCTGTTTAGCGAGATCGGCTGCTGCCTTTTTGATTTTGAAAAGGGTACTTACCCTTTATGGCAGCCAGCAGTAGCAGTGTCCCATCATGCTATACATTTAACATTTTCAGATCCCTTTTTTCATTGTTTGTCTTTATTTACTATTTTTATCTAAAAAAGACACAAGAATACAATACAAATTATGGTACATGGAAGAATAAAGGCAGCCTACAAAGGCCGAATGTTAATAATTACATTTATCATTCTCTAGGGGCACTTTAGCTTATTATTCACTTAGTTGGTCTTTACATTCCATTGTCTAATTGTATGCTTGCTCACTCAAGCATACCATGTATAAGAAGCCACTGTAGCATAAATCAATACTTTGTCCTATTGCAGTGTAACATGGCCTCCTTGTTAGAAACATCAAAATCCTTCAACAAGGCTCCGGCCAATTCTTACAAGCATTTACTTGTTTATGCAGAAAAAGGATCAATTACAAAGCACAAAATAGCCTTCATACTGAATATAAGTCAAAAACACGAATGCTGGAACCACACATGCCTAAACAACTTGATCGGAACAATGATTGATCGCGAATGCCTTAACAATGATTTTTCATTTTAAATGCATTCCTGGTAAAGGCAGCCATGCAACGGCATGCGTAGTTCCAACCTTCAACCCCACCCCTAAAACTACTGTACCCCCCACTTCCTCTTAGAACCTAAACTACCCAACCCCCACCCCTAAAAACTGAAAATACCCTAATCCCCCACCTGCCCCTAAAACTACAGCAACCCCCAAACTCTAAAACCTAAACTACCCCATCCCGCCCCTAAAAGTAAAAATACTCCTAACCCCACCCCTTAAACGGCCACAACCCCACTTACCTGACCACGTCCTCCTCAGAAGCTGACTCCCTTCTTCTGTGCCTTAACCACGCATGTGCGTTGTTCAGCACATGCATGTTTAAGGCACAGAAGAACAAAGTCGCGGTTAACGAAAATGTTGTTCCACTTTCATTGTTCATGACTTTGTTCTTCCGGAGTCGTAGTTTGTGATGTTTCCTCTACCTTTAACATGATTGTAACATCTGATTTTACTGTAGCCCTTTGTTGATGAAAATATCAGAGAGAGATTTAAGGGAGATTTCTGCATTGAGATTCCTTTGCAACATTGCACAGTACCAGACTTCCATAGGGTAGTTCTTGTCAGCAATAGGGTCGATATGTAATTCTAGCCTTAGGGATGTTGATCCTATGAAGTAGTTTCAGTTTTTACACATCTGAGACATTATTTTAAGCCCACAACTTGTCTATGTACATTATTATTGCTACTGCCTTTTGCGATAAACATTTAGAATTTCACTCCATTCTTTCTTAAACCGTATGATACTCAAAAATGTTAATTCACTGCAGACTGTGCTTTCTCTTTTGCTTGGTCCAGGATTGTCTCTCATTTTATTAATCAAAATGAGATACCTGTTCAAATATTTTATTTTAAAAAATAAAATGTTTTTAACTGGGTATGACTGGTTTCAGACTCATAAATGTTGTTTCTGAGCGCTAAGAACCTGTTTCTAGATGAAGTGTGCCTCAAGGTTCTTAAATACACGGTGCATAAATAATGTTATGAGTGACACCAGCATTGTCTCATCTGCAGACAACAGGAGGACACTTCTATCACCACTGTGCTCCAAACTGTCAAGTTTTAGATTTGTTAGATGAGCTGCCGCATGATTCATGACCACATTAATAAAAAATGGGTTCAGTATCTAAACCTGCTGTATCCTGGCATATACAGGAAATTCTTTTGTGCACGGCCCATCTTTTCTGTACTGCACTTCTGATGATGTTTGCGTTTACACTGTTTATGGTGCCACTCTCAGAAGTTGGTTAGGGCCTACTGTAGCCAAGCGGTCTACAATTAATCTCAGTGTACGAAGTTTATGAAAGTCAAAAACGTCTAAACCTTATTAAATACAGCATGTTTGGGGTAAATGTTCTGAAGTCTCATTGACTGGTCTGTTGTGCTCACACCTTTCCTGGATCCTGTCTGTATGGTAGTAATAATAATAAACCAGCCCTGTAGTCATCTCGGTAATAGTCAACCATAAAGTTGTCTTACACATCTAACGGGGTGCTAGGTGTATATTGACGAGAGCTTCTATAACGCCATTTCTTATTGAGGAGAATACTTGTCACTAAGGCCCATACTTATACTTTTTGACGCAAAACTGCGCTAATGCAGTTGTGCATCAAAAAGGTATAGCGTAGGCTTGCGCCATTCCAGGACATCGGCCAGGTGCCATATTTATGGAATGGCACAATATGGCACAAACGATGGGCTAGTGTAAAAAAAATGATGTTAGCCGGGTGGGGCTGGCGGTATGGCAGAAGGGGATTTTGCACCAAAAAATGACGTTAGACAGGTTAGAGTCAATAAAAATTACTCTAACCTGCCTAGTGTCATTTCTTGATGCAAAACCTACCATACCACATGCCCACCACCCCAATGGCCTGCACACCCTGGGCATGGCCATTGGACCCAGTGCCATGAAGGGTGGCCAATTTCAGTGCCCCCAAATGCACTTTAAAAAAGAATACAAAATACTTTCCTCTACTTACCTATACTTACCTGGGATGGGGTGTCCATCTTCTGCTGTCCCTCTGATGTGGATGGGGG
Organism: Pleurodeles waltl; assembly: GCF_031143425.1. Lineage (NCBI taxonomy): Eukaryota > Metazoa > Chordata > Amphibia > Caudata > Salamandridae > Pleurodeles > Pleurodeles waltl. Next base: position 509,010,250 of record NC_090444.1, on the reverse strand, counting down.
TGTCCCTGGGGCCTGGGAAGGGCACCTGTGGGCTCTGTCCATGGTGTTCCACCATGGAAAAAGGTCCACAGGTCTGCTAATGCTTGCCCTGACCCAGGCGTTAAATAATGACGCTTAGCAAGCTTAGGGCCATTATTTAGGCCCTCCCATGCACCATTTTTGCACGATAGGATAAATAAGGTGCCTGGGCCTCAGAGTAATTTTTTGCCCAGGAATGCCTACTTTGCATTTCATTGATGCAAGGTAGTTTTCCGCAGGCAAAAAATTACTTTAACTCCAATATTTTGACGCTAAAAGGGTCCAGTGCCAAAATATAAATATGGAGTTAAGCTTGTGCTGAATTAGTGTAAAAACAATGATGCTAATTCAGTGCAAACTGAGTATACATATGGGCCTAATTGTCAGTATCTGATCGTGGGAGGACAGGATAGATGTGCATTGGCTGAGCCATTTGTATCTATACTAAAACAGGGGGCATTCATGCAGGTTAATATAGAATTGTATTGGCACACCTGCATGTCACAGATCAATATTGATGGCACTGGCAGAGGTCTGTCACTCTCAACAAAGTTCACTAGACTGTCATTGAAAATTCTCCTTAATCTCGATCTTAAATGCATTTCACTATTAGTTGCTCGCCTGACATTGTCTGCTAAAGTGCCTCTACTTACAAGTTCGACTTTCAAACGGATCCCACCATAATATCGGGCTCAGGCACAAAGATAGCTCCTTAGCATGCAGTCTGTGCTCTGGAGAATAGACTGAGGAAAAATATAAAATGACACTAGAGTAATTCACGTAACATTTGTTAGGAGAAATTCCTGAAGCCGTTATGCAGCATTTCGCTGCAAAATGACAGTGCAGGACAAAACAAATAATCAGAGAGTGAGAAGCTATTTTCTGCAGCAACTGTGTTTTTGTACTTTATTTTAGCGTGAACTGTGTCCTCTTGTCGAAAACTGACACAGGTGCATTTCATGCTAGAATATAGTAATACATTTTTAAAGAAATTTTGCATAATTTTCCTGAAATTCTGCATAATTTTCCTAAAGCAAATTACAGATATTTTGCACAAAAACCCTTAAAATAAAATGACCAAAGAATTTAAAAAAAGAATACATAAAATAGCTTTATTTACAACAATACTTGAACGCATGAGTTTCTAAATATATATCCATGCATGAATATATAGGACTTTACATAATATAATTGTATATCTCTTCATTATTTTCCACATACATGCGTACCTTTTTGATGCAGTTATGTACCTATATATTCATTACTTTATTTCCACTGTAGATAAAAAAAATCTAATTTCTCCCATTCACTACACTATCTCAGCCTATACCTCTTTCAATATATCCTCTACCTCCACTCTATGGCTCATACCAAACATAATTTTCCTTGTATGATTGTTTAAATAACCCTTTCTAGGCTCTTCCCTTCTCTATCCCACCTTTGTGCTATTCAATCCAACTAACAGATTCATATGTCCAGCGCTCCAATTAACAACTTATATTTCCCTATACTAATCTTCCTTGGGTTCCAGAGTAGCGTGCTACTCACCAAAAAACACTTTAACAGCTCGCCAGGAGTAGTAAGCGCTATATAAATACAATTGCAATTTCAATTTGATGGAAAGTGGTTTATTGGTAAGGGCAAGTAAGCACCTACACTTAGCAATTGGCCACTATCCTCCACTTAGGTCGAGTTATGTCTCAATAAATTTAACCCAGCAGAGCCCTTGGTAGCTTGGCAACGAGCGACAAGGCTTAACTTAGGAGACAAGTTTGTAAAGCATTTAAAAATCACAAAACAGTAAATAAGTAAAACACAAAACACAATAAACAAAACACAATAAAAATCCAACACCAATTTATAAAAATAGATTATATTTTTATCTTTAAAATGACATCAAAAAGAATAATATCAGATAAGGGGAACCGGAGATATGAATTTTTAAAGAATGAGTGTTTTTTTAGCGCAAGGAACAAAGAGCACCAATCTGGTCATCTGGTCGCACCTCGACTGGGGCAAAGTCAAAGTTTAAGGCACACCGCAAAGGACCCCTGCTCGGCTACAGCAAGCGGGAGGCCTTGGTCAAAAGTTTACCTTCGGACTAAGTTGTTTTCTTGAAGATTTTCTTCAATGGGATGAAATCGCCAGTCCGATCCGAGCTCCCTGGAGCCCTTCCTCGGATACGCATCGCTGGAGACCTCAGGGAAGATTTGTACGTTTGGACGTAGACGATTTTTCGAGATGAAAATCCTCAAACCAGGCCAACCCTGAATTTTGATCCGACGCCCCTGGAGCTCTCGTCGGATACGCTGCGCGGGAAGTTCCAGTCAACTTTCTACGTTCAGACTTAGGCCCTCATTCTGACCTTGGCGGGCGGCGGAGGCCGCCCGCCAAAGTCCCGCCGTCAGATTACCGTTCCGCGGTTGAAAGACCGCAGTGGTAATTCTGACTTTCCCGCTGGGCTGGCGGGCGGTCGCCTTCAGACCGCCCGCCAGCCCAGCGGGAAAGAGGCTTCCACGATGAAGCCGGCTCGGAATCGAGCCGGCGGAGTGGAAGCTGTGCGACGGGTGCAGTTGCACCCGTCGCGTATTTCACTGTCTGCGCAGCAGACAGTGAAATACATGTAGGGACCCTCTTACGGGGGCCCCTGCAATGCCCATGCCAGTGGCATGGGCACTGCAGGGGCCCCCAGGGGCCCCGCGACCCCCCCCCCTACCGCCATCCGGATCCCGGCGGTCCGACCGCCGGGATCTGGATGGCGGTAGGGGGGGTCGGAAATCCCCGCGGCGGTGCAGCAAGCTGCGCCGCCGCGGAGGATTCAATGGGGCGGCGGTACACTGGCGGGACCCCGCCAGTGGTGCCGGTCCGACCGCGGCTTTACCGCCGCGGTCGGAATACCCATTGGAGCACCGCCGGCCTGTCGACGGTGCTCCCGCGGTCCTCCGCCCTGGCGGTCAAAGACCGCCAGGGTCAGAATGACCACCTTAGTCACTTTTTTGGGAGATTTTCTTCAGCGGGACAAACCTGTAGGTCAGGGTGGATCGTGTTTGAGGCAAGCCGGCTAGACTCACCACAGTGGGTCGATCCCTCTATGGAGCTTTTCCGAATAGTTTACCAATCTTCTCCAAACTTCTGGATCTTCTTCCAGAAGGTTTTTGAAGGCCCTTTAGGAGTCCAGAGCTGACCCCAATATTCCAGAAGCTCTGAGTTGCACCTTGAGGGTGCGGAGTCCAACTCCCAGAATTCAACTGGCTCAAACTACAAAATGGCCACTGGACAGTGGTCAGCTGGTCACTTTCTTCAGGATTTGATGCAGGGAACGTTAGGTAACTATTTTCACCTGTAGGAAGCAGGGAGTCCCTCCTTGGACCAGTTGAAGCCAGGCAAAGTCCTTTTTGTGGTAAAGCCCAAGTGTGCAGCTGGTGCAGTTCGTCAGAGTGCAGTGTCCAGCTGCAGGTCAGGGGTCCAGCAGGACAGTCCTTCTTCTTCTGATGCTCTTCCTTGTAGGGATCTGATGTGTCGGTATATTTATCCTTGCTACTGGATGGAAAACAGGGGGGTCCTTGGTATCCAGTCACAAGCAGGCTCCTCCCCCTCTGATGACCACTTCCTGGGAAGTGTGGCAAAACTCAATCCCAGGGAGCAATATTCCTCAAAAATCCAACATGGCTGCAAGTGATTTTTAGAGGTTAGAGCTGGCTGAACCCTCCTACTGGTGTGGCTAAAAATCCTCAGCACACCTCTCTCCTAATCCTCTCAAGGTGGCAAGTAATTGTCTGGGGTTGCAGGATGTAAGGGAGGTGCTGGGCGGCTCCAAGTGTCCTTCCCTGCATTTGAAGACCAGTTTGGCTGCTCTTTCGCCATCCTGTTTCCCCATCTGCTGAGGCAGATCTCCTCCCCCCTCTTTTGTGTTCAGCCCAGGCCACTGCACACCTCATCAAGGCAGCCTGGCTGAGCTGCTAGAGGCTGGCTAATCAGAGAAGGGCACTACAGTGCTGAAGTTGGCAACTGTCAGGTAGAGTTTTAAAACTCTTAACCTGAACTAGTTATATTAAATCCAACAATTTGCATGTTGTGGAATTTATTATAACAATTAATTTGATACCACACTCAAGGTATCTGGCACTTAAGGGGACTTTGTTAATTAAAATAAAGTCTCCCCATTTTAGCCTATGGAGGCCATTCACTACAGTGATGGAAAAATGAATTTGGCTACTTTACCTCACCAGGGCTTATAAAACAATTTTTATAAGGTCCCTGCTTATGGTTACAAGGCACCCAACCCTAGGAGCACATAGGGCACACCTTAGGGGTGACTTATATGTAAACATAAGGTACTTTAAGACTTTGGAAGTGTGTTTAGTTCCTAAGTAGAATTTGCATATATCTTTAGTTTAACCCCTTTGCTGCCAGGCCTTTTCCACCTCTTGTGCCGAGCCTTTTTTTGGCTATTTGGGGCAGTTCGCGCGTAGGCTCTCATAACTTTTTGTTCACATAAACTACCCACGCCAAATTTGCCTCCTTTTTTTCCAACATCCTAGGGAATCTAGAGGTACCCAGACTTTGTGGGTTCCCCTGAAAGACACCAAGAAATTAGCCAAAATACAGTGAAAATATAGTTTTTTTCAAACAAATGGGAAAAAAGGGCTGCAGAAGGCAGCTCGTGGTGTTTTCCCTGAAAATGGCACCAACAAAGGGTTTGCTGTGGCAAGATCACCATCTTCCCAGCTTTCAGGAACAGGCAGACCTGAATTGGAAAACCCAATTTTTCAATACAATTTTGACATTTTACTGGGACATACCCCATTTTTACAATTTTTTGTGCTTTCAGCCTCCTTCCAGTTAGTGACCAAAATGGGTAAGAAACCAATGCTGGATCCCAGAAAGCTAAACATTTCTGAAATGTAGACAAAATTCTGAATTCAGCAAGGGGTCATTTGTGTAGATCCTACAAGTGTTTCCCACAGAAAATAACAGCTGAAATAAAAAAAATATTGAAATTGAGGTGAAAAAAACAGCCATTTTTTTCCATGTTTTACTCTGTAGCTTTTTCCTGTGATGTCAGATTTTTTAAAGCAATATACCGTTACGTCGGCTGGACTCTTCTGATTGCGGGGATATATAGGGCTTGTGGGTTCATCAATAACTCTAGGGACCCAGAGCCAATAAATGAGCTGCACCTTGCAATGGGTTTTTATTTTATACCGGGTATACAGCAATTCATTTGCTGAAATATAAAATGTGAAAAATAGCTACCAAGAAAACCTTTGTATTTCCAAAATGGCCACAAGATAAGATGTTGAGAACCAGTGGTTATTTGCACATCTCTGAATTCCGGGGTGCCCATACTAGCATGTGAGTTACAGGGCATTTCTCAAATAGGTGTCTTTTTTACACACTGCCTTATATTTGGACGGAAAAAATGTAGAGAGGGGCAATAACACTTGTTTTGCTATTCTGTGTTCCCCCAAGTCTCCCGATAAAAATGGTACCTCACTTGTGTGGGTAGGCCTAATGCCCACGAAAGGAAATGGCTCAAAACACAACGTGGACACATCACATTTTTTCACAGAAAACAGAGGTGTTTTTTACAAAGTGCCAACCTGTCGATTTTGGCCTCTAGCTCAGCCGGCACCTGGGGAAACGTAGCAAACCATCACATTTTTTAAAACTAGACACCTAGGGGAATCCAAGATGGGGTGACTTGTGGGGCTCTGACCAGGTTCTGTTACCCAGAATCCTTTGCAAACATCAAAATGTGCCCAAAAAAACACTTTTTCCTCTCATTTGGGTGACAGAAAGTTCTGGAATCTGAGAGGAGCCACAAATTTTCTTCCACCCAGCGTTCCCCCAAGTCTCCCAATAAAAATGGTACCTCACTTGTGTGGGTAGGCCTAGCGCCCATGAAAGGAAATTGCCCAAAACACAACGTGGGCACATCACATTTTTTCACCGAAAACATAGGTGTTTTTTGCAAAGTGCCTACCTATGGATTTTGGCCTCTAGATCAGCCGACCTCAGGGGGGGCAGAAATGGCCTAAAATAAATTTGCCCCCCAACCCCCCCGGGGAGCGACCCTTGCCTACAGGGTCGCTCCCCCTGCGTGACATTGGTGAAAAAAAAAGATCCCGGTGCCTAATTGTTTCTGCCCCCCTTGGGGGCAGATTGACCTAAAATTGGCCGATTTACCCCCAATGGGGGCAGAAATGGTCTAAATACAATTTGCCCCCCAGGGGAGCTACCCTTGCCTAAAGGGTCGCTCCCCATCTCTAAAAAAACAAACAAACAAAAAAAAAACCACACAAAAAATTAGCCATGGCGCCTAGAGGTTTCTAATAACAATAGGCCGATCTGCTCTCAGGGGGGGCAGAAATGGCCTAAAATAAATTTGCCCCCCCAACCCCCCTGGGGAGCGACCCTTGCCTACGGGGTCGCTCCCCTTGCGTGACATGGGCGCAAAAAAAAAAAATCCCTGGTGCCTAGTTGTTTCTGCCCCCCTTGGGGCAGATTGACCTAAAATCCGCCGATCAGCCCGGTCTAAATACAATTTGGCCCCCAAGGTAGCGATCCTTGCCTAATGGTTCGCTCCCCATCTCTAAACAAAACAAAACAAAAAAAAAAACACAAACAAAAAAATTTGCCCTGGCGCCTAGAGGTTTCTGCCCCCCCTGGGGGCAGATCAGCCTAATAACAATAGGCCAATATGCCCCCGGGGGGCAGAAATGGCCTAAAATAAATTTGCCCCCCTGCCCCTCCAAACTCCCCCCCGGGGAGCAACCCTTGCCTATGGGGTCGCTCCTCTTACGTGACATTGGTGCAAAAAAAAAAATCCCCGGTGCCTAGATGTTTCCCCCCCCCCAGGGGAGCGACCCTCGCCAAAGGGGTCGCCCCCATTTGTAAAACACACAACAACAACAAAAAATCTCCGGTGCCTAGTGATTTCTACCCCCCTTGCGCCCCTTGGGGGCAGATCGGCCTAATTAAAATAGGCTGATCTGCCTCCCAGGGGGACAGAAATGGCCTAAAATAAGTTTGCCCCCCAGGAGAACGACCCTTGCCTAAGGGGTTGCTCCCCTTGCGTGAAATTCGCGGAAAAAAATAATACTCCCTGGTGCCTAGAGATTTCTGCCCCCCTGGGGGCAGATCGGCCTAATTATAGTCCGGCAGAAAAGGCCTTTAAAAAAAATGCCCCCTCTGGGAGTGACCCTTGCCCAAGGGGTCGCTCCCTAATGCCAGTTTCATTTAAAAAAAAAACATCCCTGGTGTCTAGTGGGCGTTTTGACAGCCGGTTTGCTTGCAATCCGGCTGCCAAAACGCTGAGAGAGACTTCAAAGGGAAGGAAATAACTTTCCTTCCCTTTGAAGTCTCTGGGCCTCCTCCACGCGATCGGAAGAGAAATGCTTTTGCATTTCTCTTCCGATCGCGCTGGAAGCTGAGCTTCCAGCGCGATGGGAGGAGGCCTTGTGACAAACAGCATGCGCTCGCGCGCTGATGTCACAGGGGGGGCGGGGGCTCGGGGTGGAAGGGGAAGGTCTTCCCCTTCCATCCCTGCCTTGGGGGGGGTGTGGGGGAACCTCTGGGCTCTGTGCCTAGGATGTAATGGTTACGTCCTGGGCACACGAGCACTGTGCTGCCGGACGTAACCATTACGTCCGCAGCACAGAAGGGGTTAAAAGCAGCCAGCAAGACAGGTCTGCCTTTAAAATGACACTGGGCACTATCTATGCTGAGGACCCTAAACCTACATGACCTACCATATACTATGGACTTATAGATAGGTTGACTGATAGATAAGTAGCCTAATTTGCATACTCATTTTATACAGAGCACCGGCCCCAGAATTGTTCGCAGTACCCAGGGCACCATCAGAGTCAGGAAAACACCAGCAAAAAGTGAAAAATGGGGGCAAAAAGTTAGGTGACATCTTTAATTGATTTAGAGTTTTTTTCTTTAATTTGTAATAGTAATTTATAGAGTCATAGCTGTGGGTGGGTTTGTAGGGGGATAGTTCAAGTTTATAAAATGCATAATTAATTAAAAGCAATACATCATGCATTTTAAATACTGCTCACTGCATGCAAATAAAAAACCATCCACTTTAGTTTAAAAATCCTTAACAAATTAAATTATAACATATAAATTCAATATAACTATCCAAGATTGCTTCAATTATACATTGCATAAATATATTCTAATATTAATTGTCATACTAAAAACCTCTTAGATAGGAGTGAATGCATTATAATCATACCCTCATAAATATTTCTATAAGGTACATCAATTTCCCACTCCCCTCATCTGGTAAATGCAACTCCACGTGTGCTATAAAGGTATCTTAAAAATACTGAAAGTTTTTAATGTCATTCTATCATAAATTTTTAAGTATTAAATTATGAAATTATTTACAGTTACTCAAGAAAGAAAAAATACCTCCATGGATTCTGCACAGGGGAACCTTAAAAACGGCAATGATCCTCATAAGTTTGCGACTTATAAGTCAGCAAAGCATGTATTATGTTTATACTAATTGATGAACATGTAATAGTTTTTTAGATGTCAAACGCATAAACTTTATAAATCTGGCATTCAAAGTATAGCCAGAAGGTTTAAAGCAAGCAATCACCGCTTATCTACAGGACCGTATTGCCCTATGATTAAAGGTTGCTTTTAGTAGAGGTTTATGCTCATTCAGCAGGCCATTACTGATACAGATCAGATGAGTAAAATCTTGCACTCCACACCCACAGAGTCTACACTGGGAAATTGTTGCAGTACGTTCCTATGGGGCAAGTTGGGCGCCTCCAGGAATAAAGCCAAAATCGGTGTTTGATCAAAATATCCTTATCAGCTTTTGATCACCTGGCCTCCAGCTATGGCTGATATTTCAGAATTTTGTACTCATTAATTACCATCCATGAGTACAACTTGATTGCTAACAGGCTCTTATCCATAAGTACTGATCTCTTCTTCACTATTCGGTTTCAGATTTTTTTTAAGCGTAATAGGAGAGGTTTGAATCCCATACTTCCCGTACCTTTTAATCTTCTAGGGCCCAATATAAATACTGTCTAGATTTGACTGTAGGATTCAAGCTGATCTCCTTCTAGAGTGCCTAGCAGAGATGATTTCCCTATGTTAACTGTAGATGTTACCAGGTTTTAATGTAGCTGCACTTCCTAACTATATTTTGGTTTAAGTACCCAAACTCCAGCCTAATTTGAGCTTGGGAAGTGTACCCTTGTAGTTGGAATTGAGACCTAAATACTTTCCCAATAATTCCATTTAGGACGGCAGTGTCTTGTCCTCGCAGGGCTTCACTACCGTACCCTATAGTCAAATTTAGTTTTGCCACAATAACTTGTAGCAGGGGACAGTAGCTAGGGCCATTAAGCGATGTTTTCAGAGTGCAAAAATCAAGCAATAGAACATTTCCTTTCCTATGTAAGTCCTGCTTCTGAGGGTGAAAGGAACCCCGTGTATCAAATAGTACACCCAGGTATCTATAGTGGTTGACTTGTTCTAATACTCCCCCTTGTGTGTGCCATTTATCAACTCTAGAGTTTTTTTTTACTAACTTGCATCACTTTAGTTTTTTTATGATTGTTTTTCATTCCATTCTGCTCAGCATATTCATTTAAAGTTACGAGGAGCTGACGTAATCCTACTATAGTTTTGCTTAAGGTACTACATCATCAGCGTATGAGAGATTGGAAATCGACATGTCACCAACCTTAGGGGAATGCACGTTCACCTTATTGTGCTTAAAAGTCAAATCTGATAGAAAGAGATTAAAAAGATACAACTCTGTTTCAGTCCTTGTTTTGTCTCAATTTCTCTTGAAAGGAAAGTTCTGTCCCCTATCTTTACTCCAATCCATGTATCTGTATATAACTGCTGAATAGCCTTTAATAATTTCTCTGGTATACCACAGGTGGCTAACTTTTCTCATCGAAGACTTCGCTGTACCAAATCAAAGGCTGATTTGAAGTCTACAAAACACAGATACAAAGACAGATTTTTCTGTTTGAATTTGTCAATGACAATGGAAAGAGTTAAAATGTTTGTAGCTGCTCTGGGGCCCTTTGCAAAACCTGTCTGATCGGGGGGAATAATATTATTCTCCGTTCTCAGGTGCGAAGATGCTCCAGTAATAGACCAGCATAGTATTTAGCCTCTAAGTCCGTTAAGGTGATCAGTCGGTAATTCTCAGGATTACATTTTCTGCCTCCTTTAAATATTGGATGAATTATAGAGCCCCTCCAAGAGTTTGGCATGCTTCCTAATTCTATACAATGGTTAGAAATCGAGACCAGTTTTTCTCCCCAAAAGGCCAGGTTAATTTTAAATAGTGCATTTGGGATCCCCTTTGGATCTGGGGCCCATGCACTTCTACTGCTTTTTATTAAGTTTACAACCTCCAACATCAAGAAGGCTAAATTTGCAGATTCCTTTTGGGCAATTGGGGGATTAGATATAACTCCTTCTGGGCATTGCTCATTTGTTATCATGTCTATGTTTTTAGTGTCTTCCTTATTTTCACCAAATCTGCTAAAGTGATGAGCTTGGTAGTCAGACCATGAGGATTCCCAAATATTTGAACTTGTCAAGGTCATTGGGGCTTTATTCAATTCATTAACCATTTTTCAGAAACCCTGTGCATTAGATTTTTTACTCATGAATAGTGCCTTTGCCCAAAAGTTGTCAATATTCTGTAGTTTATAGTTCCATATTTGTTTCCAATAGGAATTATTGATATCTTTTAGATCAGCCTTAATATGACAGCCCGCTGGATTTTCTTAAATAGCCTTAAGAGTCTGTTCTGTTACCTTCTTAATTTGGCCAGCTGAGCTGAAATTTTAATATTCTTTTTTATTTTTACTTGCCCATGGTTTTGGTAGGTCTTTTGTGGTCTGTCAGTAAAGAGACCAACTATGACTCTGTCCCGAAATGTTGACCAAATGGTTATTGGGTCACAGGATATACAATTGTGGCATTAGTCAAATATCGCAGTTCAAAGTTCACGAATGGACTCCATTGATTTTTCATTCCATCGAAGTGTCTTATAGTTCGTGGTAGTAAAATCACTTGGTGCAGTAGGGGCAGGATTAAATATAGGAAAGTCACAGCCAATCTCCAAACATTGTTGACCATGGTCACTCTTTTCTGTCTTTATAATAATATGGTACTTAGTGATTAAAGAAAATAGGGACAAGGAGGCCGCAGTGTAATCAATTGTTGCTTGGGTTCCAGGGACATAACAGGTGGCCGCTGGAGGAGTATCTTGTGGAAACCTCCCATTTAGGAGTCTGAACCCGAGGTCCTCCAGATCTTTTACTAAACAGAGTGCCTTCGGCCCATATTTATACTCTCTTTGGGCTGGATTTACATAATTGTTTTAAGCAAATCCAGCTCAAACATAACTCTACATTTAGAAGCGCTGTGAGTGAAGGAGGGGCAGGAGCCCTTTAACTTTGAAATCGCGCTCCCGCCGTCGCGGGAAGTGCCGTGAGCGGAGGAGGGGCAGGAGCCCTTTATATTTCTGTCGCGCTCCCGCTGCGCGGGACGCGCGCGGGCGGCGCCCGGGCAAAGCCCGGGCCAAGGGCGGGCCCATCCTTCGCCCGTCATCAACCGGAAGAGGCCGGGCTGGGCCCCCCCCTAACGTCTACTTCTTCTGCCTGTGGAATCTCCATCGGGGTGCTGTTTCAGATACTGTGTGAGTTTGTTACCAAATATGGGGAAAAGAAAGTCTAATGTTCAGAAGGGGGAAGCCGGGTCCAGCTCCCTTCAGTCCTCCATTACTAGTTATTTATCTTCTGTGATGGGGGCCATTGAATCCGAACTTGAACATGTAGAAGAAAGGATTGGGGCTGTCCAAAGTACTGTTCAACACCCCCCCTTGGAACCTACCATCCATATTTCCACTTTTCCAAGGACTGGTCCTTCATCACTGATCTCGCCTCTGAATACCAGCCAGTTGGGCGCCGATATACTCCCCACTACTGACCAAATTAATTCTTCTCTCCTTTTAGCTATTCCTCCTCCTGAAAGCTCTTGCTCTCAGGCCGATTCTCCCCCTTTGAAGAAGAGGAGAGCCGGGAAAAAGCTCAAAAATACAAAAAAGGCCCTGGGCTCCAATAAGAATCTACCTACCTCCCTGGCCCATAGTGACCAACCCCCAATCCCCCTGGTCTCCTTCCCCGAATGCCCTCCGAGTAAGGATGCTCCTGAAGATCTTTCTAGTTTTATTGACTTGACACTCAAATCCTTTTGCGCAACTCTTGAGGCAAAAATTTCCACCTTGATCGCTAGGAAGCTCGATTGCTTTTGTAACGATGTGACCAGGTTTTTATCTAGTTTTTTAAAACCAGGTCCTTTATGCACGGGAATACTTCATAGCCCCGAACCAGCACATCAGTCTACTCCTCCCCCTACTTTGGTACCCCAAGGAGTAAGTAATTTTTTGCCTGATCCACGAACCGTCTCTGGTCAAGGACCTTTCGCTGACAACCCTGCATCAGGGCCGATAAGGGAAGTTTATTCCTCTAGAACGCATGACAAAGATCCTACTAAACTTACTAACCATGCAGACTTTTTACATTTACCACCTGCCTGCAACCCGTACGTTCTGGTTCTCTCAAATGTTCCTCCTCTGGAGTGCTCCAAACAAGAAGATACCCACTTCCTAATTAGAAAAGCTGGTCACTGGTTGAACTTCAATTTCAAATCCAATTGTTTCCACAATGATAAGATTCTCATGGCCCGAAGAGTGAGGAGGGTAGGACACTCCAAAGTAATGGAGGAGGGAGACTATGTTGTTTTAAATTTTGCTAATCCTCGTTCAGTAGACAATTTTTTGACCAATTTGGACTACTGTAAAATGTCAACTAACAGGATTCAAATACATCCCCTGTATCATTTTTACGACCCTGTGCTCCTACCAAACCGCATTGTCACTAATTCTAGTATTCGCAGACCAGATTTTGAAAGGCTTCATTTACAGGTAAATGTACCCTCTAGCAACCGGTTCTCGACTCTCAGTCACCTTGACGTGAACGATTGACTATCGGTGACCCACCCCTGTTCTTCTAAAAAGGAGAGACCAAAGGCTGGGAATGTCCACGCTGAATGTATCTGGGACACAGGAAAGCCTGATTTGGACCTGAAAGCTCCTATAAATACTAAAGTTCTAATGTCATGTCCTGTGTCTAGACCATTAACTCTGCTTAGCTGGAACATAGCAGGGCTGCGATCTAAATCTGACAATTCGGACTGGAAGAGCTTCATTTCCTCCTACGATATAATCTGTCTACAGGAGACATGGTCCAAAGATACGTTCCTCCTGAACGGTTTCACCTCTTTGTGTCAGCCGGCATTAACCTCCCAGATGGGGAGAGCTAGTGGCGGCCTCTTAGTTCTCGTTTCCGTACATCTCCCGCTTTTAAAAGTGTCTTTAATCTGGTCTTCCCTTTATTTTATGGTTGTCCTAGTCTCTATTTGTGGCCAAAAGGATATCCTTATTTTAAACTTTTATAACAATATCCCTCGGGGCCTCCTTATGGGTCATTTGGAAGAGGTAACGGATTTTATAGATTCTTCACATGCTTTGCAGAATAGTGACCTAATTATTATATGGGTGGGCGATTTCAACACTCCTCTGTGCAGCAAAGAACAGATGGACCTGTGTGCCTTTCCTGCTGAGGGCAGAGAGTCAGTATTTCATTTTAACCATACATCTGAAGGAGATGCCTTAAACCTTTTTACTTGTAAATTTGACTTGGTCCATGTTACCGAGAAATTGGCCCCTGACGCCTGCAATATACCAACCTTTACAGGGAATTTGAGGGGGAGTATTATCGATTTCATACTTATCAGCTCCTCTGATTTTTACGTAATTCAAGAATTCAAGATTACGCCCCACTGTGCGAGTGATCATAACCCCCTTAGTATTATATTGGACCTAAAAATTATTCAGGCACCCAATAATAAAAGCTTGAGCGCTGCTACTGTTTATAATCCAAACTGTGGCATACGTTTAAAATGGGACAAAATAGATCCAAAACTTTTTAACCAGGAAATTGTAAGAAGTAGGTCGGACTCGATTCAGATGTGTCTCTCCCAGCAGTTAGATTCTGACCGCATAGTGCGTGAATTTGAATTTTTAAGCACTGACATTTCACGCGCCTTGGCGGTGGACAGGCCTGCGAAGGGGCCGGCGGCCCACAGATGGTTCGACTCCGCATGTTCATCTGCCCACAAAAAACTCAAAGATGCACTTAAAGCAGTTCCTCTCTCCCGTCAATTAGTTAAAATAGCCAGAGTTGATTATAAGGCTGCCATTGACAAACGGAAATCAGAAATTAGGTCCAGGGCCTGGGGCGATCTTTTGGCTGCATCTGAGCAGAAGGACACTTCTAAATTTTGGAAAGTGATTAATCACTCATACTTTTCTGGTCACCACTCTTTGGCCGATGACTGTCTTATTACTGAGGATGTCTGGTTAACTCATTTTAGGAAAGTCTTCTGTTCAGGAACCTATGAGAATTCGCATGTAAATCCTTCTGCACTTTTCAATTTAGATTCCAAAACTAAGGCCCCAAACATTATTTTTGACCTCCACGAGGTCAAAAATGCTATTAATAGATCAAGGCAGGGAAAAGCTCCCGGCCCCGATGGGGTTCCGCTGATCTTTTTAAATCAGAAATTGATCTTTGGGGTCCGCTAGTTACAAATGTTTTGAATAGTGTGGTAAACAGTAACGTGCCCCTTTCATGGAAATCGGCCATTATTGTTCCTATCTTTAAAAAAGGTAATAGACAAGATCCTTCCTGTTACAGACCAATCTCTCTTATTGATTCGACGGCAAAGATTTTAGGTAGTGTGATCTTGTCCCGGTTAGAAGACTGGGTGTCCGAGGCCCAGATTTTATCCCCTATTCAATTTGGTTTTAGACCTGGTGTAGGCACAGTTGAGCAAGTTTTAAACTTGCAGCTGATACTCAGCAAATATGTGACAGTCAAAAAAGAGTCTATTCACATGGCTTTCATTGATCTAACCAGTGCCTTTGATATGGTTAATAGGTCAAAGTTATGGCAAATTTTGGAAGCCTTAGGCTGTGATCCGCCTCTATTGGAGCTTATTAAACGCCTACACACAGACCTAACAATTTCTGTTCAGGTCGGCTCACATGGGCAGAGAACCTCCCCCATCCCGTCAACTAGGGGCGTAAGGCAGGGATGTATCTTAGCCCCTTTTCTCTTTCTGATTTATATAAATGGGCTCTATGATTCACTTTTAAAACATGCAAAGGACATACCGAAGATGGGTCAGAGACACCTTCCAGTTTTATTATACGCTGACGATGCAGTTTTAATTGCCCGTACTGCAAACGGTTTACAGGGACTACTGGATGTATTTTACGATTTTATGCTGAATCTGGATCTGAAAGTAAATTACCCAAAGACTTTTGTTATGACTTGTGGCCCACGCAATACAAAGTCTAAACTATTTTGTATGGGAGGGCACACTCTTAATAAGGTCAAAGAATTTTGTTATCTAGGCATGTACATGAGTTCTTCTTTGTCCTGGAAGACACACATTAATTTTAAGCTCCAACAGTTGATAAGGAACAATGAAGCAATTTTTCGCTTTTCAAATAAACTAGGTCACAGACCCCCTGCTCAGTTGAAAACTCTTTATAATTCCAAATGCACTGCATCAGTCCTTTATGGGGCAGGCGTCTGGGGCTATAATAAAATACCGTCTCTTCAGAGTGTAGAAAATAAATTCCTGCGCAGATTATTGTTGGTTCCAAAATGCACCGCAAACATAATCTGCCATGAAGAACTGGGTCAGTGCTTTTTGGAGGACAGGGTCTTTATGGCTCCCCTACTGCTGTGGATCAAATGTTGGTCAAACCCTATGGCAAGTTTGGTCCAAGACTGTATCACTGATTGTCTTCAATTGGAATACTCAAATAGGATTCCCTGGCTTATGTTTCTGCAAAACTCCTTTGAGAACCTAGGGCTTAGATATATGTTTGATCATCCCCATCTATTAACCACAAACTCTAGGTCTGTTTTGAAGTCTACTTATTCCAAGCACATATCAGAGCTGAGATTTTATAGTTCCCTGAAATTGAAATCTTTCGATTCTTATTCTCGGATTGTGACTGTTCCATGCCTTGAACCCTATTTGTCTTGGTTTTCAAGTTTTAAAATAATTTCCTTTTTAACACTTTTTAGACTTAATCTAATTAATTTTAAGGTAGCTTTCCCTGAACCATGTTTCTGGAAAAAGGATTTACCGCTTTGTCCCTGTGACTCCAAATCAACCCAGAGCACTTTGCATTTTTTTCTTTTTTGCCCTTTATATGCTGCACCTAGAGGGGCCTTTATTTTACCCACGTTACGTCTTTTTAAACCTATTCATTATAAGGAAGCCCTGCTATACCTTCAGAGATTGCCTAATATCCAAATTTGTCACCATGTATTAGACTTTGTCACAGCTTCTTTACGTATTAGGAAAAGGCCTACTCCTTTTTAAATATTTTATGTACGTATAGTATATCTTTTTAACGCTAACATTTGTACTTTTCTGACTTTGTGATTTTTAATCATGTCTAGTATATTTATCTATGTATGTCAAGGGGTTTCAGATTGGATGTTCATCTGGTGCTTCCAGTAATGGTTTTAAAGTTTTATTTTACTATTTATAGATTGGGAAATGTGTCTTGGTTTGTACTTTTATGGCAATTGCCGAATAAAGTTATTTGACTGACTGAACTCTACATTTAGATTTTTCTGCTAGAACCATATGGTGTCAAAAATATGGAGTTTGCATCATTTCAAGGATGCGTGAAACTGACGTGCATCAATGAGATGCAAGGTAGGCGTTACCATCTGAAAAATGACTCAAACACCCTAGCGCCATATTTATCCAACAGGGCAAAAATGATGCACGGGTGGGAGGCGGACCTGAAAAATGACGCTAAGCCCAATTTGCATCAAATTTTAACGCCTGAGTCAGGGCAGGCGTAAAAATGAGGCAAACACACCACTATTTAAGGAAAACACACACAAGCAACATCATAGCTCAACAGGACAATATGGAGGTGCTACTAATGCAGCATGCTAGACAACGCAGAGCACAGGACCAACAGCAGCAGCCACCACCACCCCAACGTGGCCCCTAAAGGCAATGCAAAAGGCAGGACAGGGGCTTCAGGACCAGGACAACCCTCTAGGGCCTCAGGGAACAGGACATCATCTGGAGGTATAGACGCAACAGGCAAGCCATCCAGCAGCTGCTGTGCCAAATTGAGCCACATATAACAGCCCGCCTGCAGACACCACACAATATACCACCGGTGACCAAGCTGTTCTGCATATGTTGGCAAGTGGCTCCTTCCAAGCGACGGGTGCCCTGGTCGCTGGGGTATCACAGCCCTCATTCTCCGCCTTCCTTCCCAAGGTCCTAGATGCCATCATATCCCTCACACCCCATCACATCAGCTTCCCCAACACCCAGCAGAAGCAGCAGGAGATCAAACAAGGTTTCCCGCATGTGCTATTGACTGCACCCATGTCCGGATCGCACCACCTGCAGCAACAGAGCATCTATTCCGGATCAAAAAGCAGACCCACTCCATAAATGTGCAGGCCATAGTTGACCACCAGGGATTGTTTACCCACATCTTAGCCAAGTATCCTGGGAGTGTACATGATTTCTTCATCTTCCCCCACAACACCATCAATCAGCACTTCCAGGACGGACGATATGGCAATGGCCTTCTTGTCGGTAAGTCCATAAACCTAGCAATGTACACACGTCATGGCAACCCTGTAGGACACAAAATACATACACCACTACATTGACACGTGGGTAGGAAGACACTGAGGTGTGACACATGTAGTTATGTTGTACATCCTGACACAAGGGGATACACACCTATGGACAAATTACTGCTGCCAATAACATTAGCTGCCACTCTAGAGCTACAAGGGACCAATGCCAAAGCACACAGTGACAATGACATGGGCTGCACTGGAAGTACAACTTGGAAGATGAACCGTTTACTATTACATTAGGCCACATAGGCAGTCAAACACCCTCCCAAGCAATGTGTAGAGTGGAAGGGGTGTGCAATGTGTGTTGCTGCAGGTCTAACACCATGAGACACATGGCATGATGATGCAGACTCACATGTAGGTGACATGGAAATACTGAGGCAGTCCCAACATCATACATCACTCCTGGGGTGCCGTTGCCAGGTAGCAATAAGGAAGTGGACTGTGTTATGAACACATATTGATGTGCCACTAATGCAAACTACACTACTGCACACACTGAAAGAGCCAATAGTCCATCAAAATAACAGACATACAGGGAGATGGCCCTTCCTGCACAGATACATCCACCTCCACAAGGCAATTAGCCAGGTTATGTGGAGCAAGTTTGGTAGTGTAGGTGCACGGTTGCCCATGAGCCACTGGCAAAGGGAACAACAAAGGTTTGCATAGAACAAAGTCACACATGGGACAATTGTTCATTATCAATACTGAACACCTCAGTGCTGCCAACTTATGGAGATGTGATGTGCATTGTCACTAAGCCTAATCAAAGGGCCTCACTGTTGGATTTCATCTGCAATGACATATGTCTAATTGAATGGGATGTCCAGGTCATGTAGTGCAACCATGTTACCATCACATCAGAATTTATTCTGTGTGTGGAAGTATCATGTCCCCTCCAGTGAAAGCACACTAGAACATGTTGCTCACTACACAACACATGGTACATACATACTGACCAGTGATTTGGAAACAAAACCAGAGACACCAGGTCAATGAGCCAAACACAAGTTGTCAAGTCAAATAACCCACTGCAGAAAAAACCTCACAGAAGCCTAGGATCTCACACAATACCACAAACACATATGACTCACAGAAGACACAAGATATCAACTGCCATGGTACATGACATTCCTGTTGCAAACACTAACAAAATACTTACTCCTATTTTCTTTTTCAGCTGATCAGGGTTATGGGATCCAGCCATGGATCATGACCCCATTCCCCAACCCAAGCATAGCAGCAGAGCGTGCCTATAATGAGGCACATCAGAGGACATGCACCAATGTAGAAAGGACCCTTGGCATCCTGAAGTCCAGATTCAGGTGCCTGGGCATCACAGGAGGCAGCCTCCTATATGCCCCACACATTGTGTGTAAAATAATACTTACATGTGCTATCCTGCATATCATTTGTGTGAGGAGGAACATCCCCCTATATGAGCCCAGCAAAAACTACCTGAGGAGGAGTAGGACGAGGATTGTGCCAGGGAAAATGAGGGGGAACATCAAAACACAGCTGCAGGAATGCGCCACAGACAGCAGATTGTTAAAAACATTTTACACCAATAGTCACTCTATACACCTTGTTAGGATATGTAATTAAAAAACTTACTTGCTCACACAATCCTGCTCTAGTTACTTATTTCTCCATCACATGTTCTTTAGGAATGTGAGTATTACCTCAAAGAGCCTGTCACAAAGACAAATTTGACTACTTCTGGTGTAACATCACATGTGGTGCGTATGAATGTACAGCAAACATCACACACATATAAAAAATACTCATCTTTTGAATTTCACATACTAAGGACAAAATCATAGGACCACAGTATATGACACACATCCACGGTGCCAAAACAGTCTACTGTAGCACATGACACACAACTATGACATCTCCAATCATAAGGTAAATAAGCGCACCATACATGAGGCAGTGGATGTGAAATATCAGTGTTGACAGGAATGTGTGAACAGACCCCTGACATTAGTAATTGTGACATTTGCTATCTCTGCAAGGAGCTTGTGTGACAAGAGGTGCACGATTTCTGAAAATGGGTAGCATAAGTGTCCCAGGTATGACAAGCAATCTTCACAACACATGCCCTGCCCAGTCCATCCCTGGAAATAATTCCTGCCACTGCCATGTGTTAAGTCTCTGCCCTCCCATCTCTAGGGGGCGTTGTAAATGGACTAGCTGTACCCTGGGACTCATCATTAACACTCTCCCTTTCTGACTCCTATTTGCTTCTCTTTTCATATTGCATGCTATAGAAGAACTACATTAGCCTGCATGGACTTCAGGTCCCATACTGCACTGCCTGTTAGTCGGTAAGACCCTTTATACTGCATTCTCTCCTCCAGGACTTGTGAGAGACTGAAGCTGCACACACCTGTGACCTCTCTTGTGTACCCCAGCCATGTGACTCTGCCATGGCCTTGCTGTTGCCTGGAACTGCTTAGAAGCTGCCTTTCTCTAAAGCTCCTCCTCGTGCATTGGAGTACGATTACTTTGTGTTCCAGACCCCTTGTTGGATTGTGTTACAGTCCTGATTTAGCATGTCTTGGTGTGTCTCTCGTGTCTGGATTGTGTTTCTTGTATCTTGTGGTATCTGTCTTGTGTCTTTTTGTGTATTCTATTTGTATATGGTACCTGTTTAAGTGCTTTTGTGTAGTTTAATGATTTTTGGATTTGTACGGTCGGGTGTCTGTTTGGGGGTTACATTAGTTGGGTTAGTTGGGGTTTGTAGTTTGGGTTTTAAGTTTCCCTTGTTCACATTTAATTTCCTTCCTTTTTCTATTTTTATTGTTGTGCGCGGACATGTCGGGAAGGTGAGGCTGACCCGCAGGGGTGAGGGTGAGCTTGGGGCCTTTGTGTGGCTGGTGTGCCACTTCTGCCGTTGATGCTAGGGATGGGTGGGCGTGTGATACAGGGGGATCACACAGAGACAAGGCGGCTGCGGTGGGGCAAGGTGTTCTACCACCTCAAACGTGTATATAACACAACAAGGAATGAGCACCAGCTGAAGCATCGCTGGGCTGACCTGGTGGCCTGAGAACAGGACCTGCTGGACCACCTGGGTGTGTTGATCGGTGGCCCTGTTGGTGAGTATCACATTGAAAAATGTATACAGTTGAATGCTCCTGAGTGAAAGTAGCAGATGTCTTGACGTGCTGAATGCAATGTTTGTGGCCATGTTGAATGCAAATAGAACAAACTGTTAGTGTTCCAGTACTGAGATGTCTTCCACATGTCTAGACATGTCAACAATGCAGTTCTGAGCTTTGTTGAGTCATGTCCAACTATTACTTAGGGCCACATGTACCAAGCTATTTTTAATTCTCACAAATGGCCTAGTTTTCAGATTTATTGTCTTTACATCAAGAAAAATGTTCATTCAAATGCACCCCCCAATTTTGCCAATCTGCTATCACGTTGCCCAATCACAAAACATGGTTTGCTAGTGGCATTTAGGAAGGGGTGTTCCTTTCCTATTAGCGAGTCACAGTCCGCTGATTGATTCTTTGTTGACTGCAATGCTGGCAGTAAAAAATTGCAGTTAGCATCCCTTTCAACTTGTTGCTAACCCATTTGCAAAAGGGGAGGGGTCCCCATGGGATCCCTTCACCTTTGTGAATGCATGCCCAATAATTGTTTCTGAGCAGGAAGTTGTCCCACGGACCACTGACTGCTTCAAAAAAAAAAATTTGAGTCATAATATTGGTTTTTGAAATGCTTTCTGTTTACCCCTGATGAAATAAGGCTGCATTTAAACCAAAATATACATCTCTATTTGAAAGCAGTTACAGACATGGTGGTCTGCTGAGCCCAGTAGGCCAGCATCCCTGTGAGTAGCGCCATTCTCAAGGGTTTTGCAAAATGAGACCTACCACATCAAAATTCATGATGTAGGTCATTTGCTACTCTTTTGTAATTTGTGAACCATGTCATTGACAGTGTTGTACCTCAGATCATCCTACTTTGCGAGTTGCTAAGTCTCGCAATGTGTGACTCACAAAACATGATCTTAGTACGTGTGGCCCTGAGTAACACATTTCAGGTGCAATGACAGCACCTGTGTCCATGCATTCTGTCAATGATGATCAGGTAAGACACTGTCAGCATACCACATTTCACTGTATTGGGACAGCATAGTGGGCTTTCCATGTTTAGAGCTACATTGTCATCATTACATACACATGATACCTGCCATTATGTTGGCAAAGGGGGCATATATGGCTTAGGGGACACTGTCAATGGGGCATTTGTTACCTATATACAACTGTGCCACATATCTTATGGAGCACTGAATGCATGATACTTGCTGACTGAAAATTGTGCCACATGTCCATCACACAGTAACTCAGTGTCCCTTGATGCACAAGCCACAATACCTGAGTCACTTGTATTGCAGTGCACCAGGGAAGTGCCACTGAAATTGTCACCCAATTACAAATCATGACATGGAGTACCATCTGACATGGATTATCCACAAATGTTTGTAGTCAGGTTTAGCACCACATGATTGTTAGACCCAGTGCATGTGTGCAGATGTGTGTCTATCACTCACTGGAGTGTCAGTGTTGATGTGAGTTTGCAGTGGTATGTCTGTTGGAGTGTCTACATGCAGGATCCGTAGCACACTCATATAAAATGTTGCACACTGTGATATGTTGGCCACACGTTTATACAGTGATCTGACATTGAGCATATATTTCCTTTCCATGTCTTACAGGTGGACCGGCCCCTATGCCATCGTGGAGGTAGCTCGATTTCAGGGCCCAGACGTATCCAGTAAGTGTGATAATGTCTGTCCTGTGTAGTGATTGCAGCTGTTGTTTGAGTGACTCTTGTGTGTTGCACTCACTGCAAGATATGATAAGCTGGCACTTGGGGCCTCATTCCAAGTTTGGCTGGCGGCGGGCGCCGCCAGCCAAACGGGAACCGCCAAATGGCAGCTCCGCGGTCAGAAGACCGCGGATGCCATTCTGGCTTTCCCGCTGGGCCGGCCGGCGACCGCCAAAAGAGTGCCTGCCGGCCCAGCGGGAAAGGCCCTGCAACGAGGAAGCCTGCTCCGAATGGAGCCGGCGGAGTTGCAGGGGTGCGACGGGTGCAGTTGCACCCGTCGCGATTTTCACTGTCTGCTAAGCAGACAGTGAAAATCTGTATGGGGCCCTGTTAGGGGGCCCCACGACACCCGTTCCCGCCATCCTGTTTCTGGCGGTGAAAACCGCCAGAAACAGGCTGGCGGGAAGGGGGTCGGAATCCCCATGGTGGCGCTGCAAGCAGCGCCGCCATGGAGGATTCCCCCAGCCGGGGGAAATCCGGCTTCAAAGCCGCGGTCGGAATACTAACTGAAGCACCGCCAGCCTGTTGGCGGTGCTTCAGCCGGCCTGCACCCTGGCGGTCATAGACCGCCAGGATCAGAATGAGGCCCTTGATCTGTTATATTACCTGACTGGATGTTGACATAGTGTTCCATGCAAGGGTTCAACATTCACAGGCAGAGAGTCATATCTTGGGGGTCTTGTGCTACGCAAAAGGCAGCAGCATGTGAAAAAGGTGATTAGTAGCCACATGTAGGCCCACATGTGACTTGGAAGTGCTCCAGTGTAAGAATATTGTCACTGAGTCATACCCTCATTTTCACAAGACAGTGATGCATCTATTTTCAAAACTAAATTGTGCATCCCTGTATTGTAATGTACATGTAGGACTGTATGGGTAACTGCCCCCCAGCATCTAGCCCCATAAGTTGTTCTCCATTTACGTGACACTTATGTGGAATGTAATAGGCGTGCATGCAGGTCAAGACCAGACGTTTGCTGTCATCAACCTAGGTGGCAGCCTTCCTCACATGTGTTCCACTCACTAAATCCATGTGGACATGGCTTTGTGGTTGTCTTCAACATTTGTGATGATGTATTGCATGCCCATCCCCCCTGAGGCACAGGGGTAAGGGAAGAACATATATGTAGGTAGATGTGATGGTCACAGTGTAGATGACAGTCATCTCATTCAAGCATGCATGTGCCCCAAACAACACTGACCCCTTATGATTAGCAACTGCATACCATCCTGACAATTACATCTACAAATCACTGGTCTTGTGAGCCTTGAAGTTGACTCATCATAAAGGTTAGTCGGCCTGGCCCATGTGAAGTACTTGCTGCATTTGCATTGTGACACATTGCAGTACATCAATGCATAGCTCACTTTATTTGGTACAGCTCTTGTTGTGCTTTGCTGTGCTGTTGAATACTTGATGGGTAGGCAGTGTTGCCATTTCGTTTGTCAGGGACATTATATAATCTGTACTGTGATTTGGACTGCATGTGCAATTTGAGGGAGAGTGTCAGATTATCATCTGTACATGCATCACACAATGAGGACACTGATGGTTGCCTGTCTAGTTTTTAGGGCTGCCAACATGAATGCAGCAGAGATCAGGGATTTCTAGAAGCGGGCAGTGCGGTACAGACACATCTTGAATGTCGAATCTGGATACCGGAGGATGGCAAGACACTATCAGAGAGAGAGAGTCACAGGAGAATGGTGAGCTTTCAGCCAAGGGGGACCGGCATTGGTCACAATGGGAGGAGCCACCACCACAACTGCACCCAGTAGCACAGAGGCCACAGCAACATCAGCCCCACCTGCTGCACTGTCATCCCCGGGACCAACAACCACCACACCTGCTGCACCTTCCACTTCAGCACCCCCGACCACCACACCTGCAGGAGCAACAACCTCTGCAACACAGACCACCACATCTGCTGCTTTGGACATAGACGCCAATTCACAGCTTCAGAGGGACGTGCGTAAAGTTATGAAAAAGCTTGACAATCTCCAGTGGGACGTGGCCAAAAATAGCTGGAGGCTAAAATCAATAAAGAAGACTCTGAGGAGGGCAGACCTTTGAAATCCTGCCTCTCCTCACCCCTAATTCCGTCACCTCCCTTCTCATTCCTTATCCAGTTTTTTAGTGATAGGTTAGAGTAGGGTAGCAGTTTAGATAGGATACTTAGGTAGGGGGTTCATTTTATTACATGTTAGTTTGTGGGTTGTTAATGTTGTGGCTTTTGTGTATTTTAATTTAAAAAATACAAAAAACATTATGGGGCTCATTCCGGCCCCGGCGGTCAAGGACCGCCGGGGCCGGGGATGCGGGAGCACCGCCAACAGGCTGGCGGTGCCCCGCAGGGCATTCTGACCGCGGCGGTTTGGCCGCGGTCAGAAGAGGAAAACCGGCGGTCTCCCGCCGGTTTTCCACTGCCCGACGGAATCCTCCATGGCGGCGCAGCTTGCTGCGCCGCCTTGGGGATTCCGACACCCCATACCGCCATCCTGTTCCTGGCGGTTCGCCCGCCAGGAACAGGATGGCGGTATGGGGTGTCGTGGGGCCCCTAGGGGCCCCTGCAGTGCCCATGCCAATGGCATGGGCACTGCAGGGGCCCCCATAAGAGGGCCCCACAAAGGATTTCAGTGTCTGCTGTGCAGACACTGAAATCCGCGACGGGTGCAACTGCACCCGTCGCACCTTCCCACTCCGCCGGCTCCATTCGGAGCCGGCTTCCTCGTGGGAAGGGGTTTCCCGCTGGGCTGGCGGGCGGCCTTCTGGCGGTAGCCCGCCAGCCCAGCGGGAAACCAGAATGGCCTCCGCGGTCTTTCGACCGCGGAGCGGCCATTTGGCAGGTCCCGCCAGGCGGGCGGCTACCGCCGCCCGCCAGCCTCAGAATGAGGCCCTATATTTGTTTAGTATTAGTTAGTATCTGTTTAGGTTAGTATATGTTTTCCTACATGTGTCTCGTCATATAAGGGGGCTAGGGGGCAAATGTTTAGAGTGTGTTGTTAAATGTGGTAAGTAAGCTTAGCATAGGGTAATTAGGGCCAGTTGGAGGTAAGTTAGGATAGATTAGGTAAGTATAGGTGTGTTACATAGTTTTAAGTTCTGTTTTGTACATAGTTATTAAAGATGTAGCTACTGCCTTACTGCATGTGTCATATGCTTGGGGCTTTGGGTCTTTGTATGAGTGTACAGTGCGAATTGTCTGTTGGCCTGTGCATTTCATCCTGCATCCACCTCCCTCTCTTCACATGTTAATTCCCACTTCCAACTGAGCTGTCACATTGGCAGCTACAACAAATCTAAATCTCTATGCATCTGCCATCCATAGTTTCCACCACTCAACGTGACTACGGTTTCCATGTATTGGACAGGTAGGTGTGGTTTTACAGCTGTCATGGTTTGAGTCCTGTGTCGGAATGTTGGGCACTGTGGGACATCTGCCTGCAGCCTGATGTTCATGTGAACACTGCTAAACTAAGTAGTTTAAATTTCAGATGAGGCCAAGTATACAAATTTCAAGCCTATGGCGGTCATTCCAAGTCTGCCGGCCCAGCAGGAAGGAGGCCTGCAACACGGAAGCCGGCTCCGAATGGAGCCGGCGGTGTTGCGGCCGTGCGACGGGTGCAGTTGCACCCGTCGCGTTTTTCACTGTCTGCTAGGCAGACAGTGAAAAGCCGGCTGGGGCCCTGTTCGGGGGCCCCTGCACTGCCCATGCCAGTGGCATGGGCGGTGCAGGGGCCCCCAGGGGCCCCAAGATACCCGTCACCGCCAGCCTCAGATTCGCCCAGCTGGGGCAAAAACGGCGGGAAACCGCCGGCCCCGGTTTTTTGACCGCGGCTTTACCGCTGCGGTCAGAATGGGCTATGAAGCACCGCCAGCCTGTTGGCGGTGCTTCCGTCATCCGCGACCCTGGCGATCATAGACCGCCAGGGTCAGAATGACCCCCTATGTGTTTTAATTGTACCCCCAGCTGACGCTATTGGCCAAACACTCTTACACAGCCATTCCTGCTGTATGTTGTACGTGAGGTATGTATGTTTTAAAGCAAATAGCACATACACAATGACTTTCTTGTAGGGGATGTAGCCAACATTGAATTTCATCTTGTAGATACCTTGGGCCAGAAATACACTATTATTGCACTGCATTTGCCTCATTTTTTGACGCAAAAGCAGTGCAAACTTACAAATTACAATTTAATTTTGTAAGTTTGAGCTGCTTTTGCTTAAAAAATTACGCAAATGCAGCGCTGAAGAATTAGAATTCATGGCCCTTGCACGTAAATATCTGCTCACATTATTTCTGCACTCTGGTATTGACACTCTGTGACCATGGACATGTTACATGCATCACAAATCTCCAGCAAAGTAGATGTGTCACATTACACAGAGACAAAGTGGTTGTGTAGGTGTGGTTTATTTTAAAGTGCTGTAGTGCAATATTTACATAATCTAGGTTTGTGAGTCCATTAGTGTAAAGCATTCTGTTGTGACGTAACACAAGTGCAAGGTTGAGGGACATGTCATTGGACTTGCTGAGATGAAGTGTCATTCAGTGCAGAGGAACATGAATTGCATATTGAGTAGTGAGAAAGGATTGCAGTTAATAGTGGCAAGGTTAACAGTGTGTCGGTGAAGAGTGCTTGTCACCAACTGTAGCAACAGTGGCATGCTGTCAAGCACAGGACAAAGGAAAATCAGTGCCCATGTGGCATGGGATGGTGCTAGCAGGTAATCCTATGGGTGAATATGTATGTGTCATCTCCTCTGCCCTTGATGGTGGTGGGTTTGAGGGGGCAACGCACACTTCAGTGGTTGGAGAAGTGGACTCCAAATACCCTGCAGCTGCCGTCTGTGGAACTACATATGGCATAACTGCAGCAAGGAGGAGCTGCTGATTATGAGTATGACAGTAACATTCCTGTGGCAGGCAGCCATGTCTGCCCTGAGGGAGTCCAGCATGTTGTCATGCATGCAGCAGCAAGATTGGGAGGGCAGGTGTTGTGCCAACTCCCTCACAGCAGTGATGAGGTCCTTCATACACTGTTGGACTCCTTGCAGTAGAGATTGTGTGACTTGTATAGCTGCTGACTGTTCTGCGGACGTCATGATGCACATGCACATCCCCTCAAGGCTGGTCATCAGGGTAGTCCAGGACAGACAGATCCACAGGAGAGCCATCGTCCTGTGCAATGAGATATTGTACAATTAGTATGTCTGTGTTGTGGCAGTTGTAATGTGATGTCACAGACTTCCCATTGGTGGTACATTGTTATCTTGGTTCCCATGCATTGTTCCTGTCATTAATGTTTGCAGTCTGTCAGCCCTATGCCCCACCTACATGTTACATGTAGTATGGGCAGTTTGGGGAATTGACTGCATCACATCTTCTAGGTGTGGGTTCTGTCCCAATTGTGGCTTGCCGCCTTCTTGTCCCAATCAACCCTCCCTCTGTTTCCATTAGCATGGTGATGCCTTGCAATGATTGTTGGTGGGCTGATGCCACATGCACCACACATAGCAATATGGCCCTGTCCCAGTCTATCATTTTTCACATACACCTGTACGGTGCTGAGACCTAGCACCATACCATGTATTGCATTTCCATGAAACGATACAGGGGTCACCATTGGTAGTTTCTCATGTTGATATTTGCGTATGTGTGCTACATTGCATTGCACTGATGGGCCTGGCAGAGTTCCATTTCCTCTTATGACTGTGCAGGTATGTTTGCCTAGCTACACACATATGTCCTCCCCCTCAATGCTGTTGTCTTGGCACTATGACACCTGAGATGTTGCGTGGTGACATTGCAGCTATTGTGACACAGGCACAGGGGTAGTCCCTGGAATGGGCAGCATTGGTATGAGATTACTGCTGTGCACATCATAATGTGTGTGACAGTGCCTGATGTTTATTGAGTCTCTGGACATGAGCAGTTGACAGGAGTTGCAGTTGAATAGGGAATTATGGGGATTGATCACATAGTCATACTGAACCCTCATTTTGAGTGTGTTTGTGGCATGGGCTCCTAACCGCCATTTCCTAATTGACCAGCACAAACAGCACAGGTAGTAGTGGCAAGTGTTGTCAATAGTAAATGCTGTTTGAGCCAATGGCCTGAGACTGAGCATTGCTCTCTAGTTTACATTCTGACAATACCAGCTGTCCTGTGACAGCAGACCAGTTTTACATTCTACCCTACCCTCCTGGTCTGCTTCAGCATTTCCAGCAGCCTTGACATTGCGGTGTACCCATATGTAAAGGTTGTTAGTGTTGTGTTGTGCTATGCCCCTGGATGCCCCTGCACAGCCCATGCACCTGGCATCTGGCATGAGCAGTGCAGGGAGTCCTGTGCTGTGCCCCTTTGCCCTTTTCACTGCCTGATTTTCAGGGCTGACATGCATTGTGTAGTAGGTATGTGCCTCCCCCTTCTTGCACTTGACATTTAGGCATTTTGGTCCCCCATGCAACTTACCCTTTATATGTGTTGATTCCTGGTAGTCTGCACTGTCCTGCGATACAAGTGACGATTTCCTCTGGGATGATGGCTGCAACCATCTCCTCCATCTCGTCCAGGTCCTTTTGCGGTGCTGGACTACCACCTCCAATCTGCAGTGCTGCCTTCCTGTTCCTTGCCATTTTCTCCTTTGTCCTGCGCTTGCAGTCATGCCAGTGTTTCTTGCCTGTGGCCCCAAAGCGGATAGTTGGGGCATGGAATCCATACCTCTTTTAATAATTACATTTACCTCAAGAGGAGGTTTGAAACCTAATTGTGGATGGTCAGTCAGGATTTTCAGGGATGGACAAGTGGAGGCGGCTGGGGATGGCGATGATGACCTCAGGGTCAGCAGTTCTAAGTCACTGATCGAACCCCAGGCATTTTCTTTACATTTCTTGTCCGTTGACTTTGTAGTAATACCAAAAGCAGATTTTTCAGTCACCCCCTCCTCTTTGAGCCCACTTAATCACTTTGTTCGTATAGCAAACTGCTTTCATTTTTTATGGGGAGACAGAATGGGTAGATCCCCCGAGCCATTAGGTATAGAGAAAATCGCATCCACAGGGCCCTTCAAAAAGTTAGATTTATGGGGGATGTTCACCAATTTCTCAACCCTTTGGAAAAAGGGGAATATTGGAGAGATTAAGGACTGATGCTCTGACTTCATTTTTGCTTTCCAGGTAGGCAGAGAGGAGAGTTTATTATTATTCTAATTCCTCTTAGTTTGTGGCTGAAAAGCCCTTTCTTTCCCAGATCTCATCTTCACTGGACTTAAGATTTTTATTCTCACTTGCTTTATAGACGCGCCACCACACCTCAATAGTTGAGGGGCACGAGCACACACAGTCCTCCTCGATCTGCTACTGGATCCTGTTGAGACCACTAAAGGGCTTGATCGGCCCCAAGGGGTCCCACTGAGGCTGGTTGGGGGCCTTCACCTGCCTCAAGATAGCCTTTGAGCATCGGTTTTATAATTGCGCCGCCACACCTCAACTATTGAGGAACATGCACAATCTTCCTCTCCTCCTGAAATTCTGCAGGGCCCGCTGGGTTGGTACACAGTATGGTGAACAGGTCACATTGGCTCCCCCACAAGCCACACCCAGACCTAGCTGGACCGCTTCTGTGTGGCCTGGACTCTCCCTTGGCGACAGTCACCCACTACTGCCGCACTTGCCAACAAATCTCCAAACACTGCCCTGTATTCCTAAGTAGGCCTCTTGTCCTTTCTCCTGTGCCTCCTGGGCCTCCTGCGTACCACCCTCTCCTCCCCCTTGGCTACCTCCTACCTTCTTTTCACGCTCTAAGGAAGGGGGGATTGGGGGAGGTCGAGGCACTGTAGGAGGACTGCTCCAAAGAATCCACACGGCGCAGCAGGGAGCAGCATGGCAGGGAGTGGCTTCTCAGCTGCGAATTAGCTGCACATCACAGCAGTGGTGCAGCAGTGCAGCCACGCTCTTCCACTCGTGCTCGACTGCTCTGTTCTTCCTCCGGCTTCCGGCAGGCGGTTACCGCAGTCATCATCAGTGATACAAACATAGCACACCAAAGTTTAAAGAAATCAGGCTTGTGAATTGATTACTAATGACCTAACAAAGGGGGATAGGGTGGGAAGTTCATTAGTTAATTATTAATTAAGACTTAGTTAATACATATTGTTTGATTATAGAATTGGTACTTATTATGCTAATTTATGTAAAACTGATTTATTTTTGTGATATGTTATTTGTGGGCCCTTAGGTTTGTAGGGGTATAGGGTGAGGAGTTAATTAAGTAATAATTTATTAACAATTACTCAACTTAATTGAATTCTAATTATGTAAAATATGGAATACTAATTTATTTTACTTATAGTTTAGTTATGGGGTGCTAGGTTTGTAAGGGTGTAGAATCAGAAGTTGATTAAGTACTAATGAATTAAGTAGTACTTATTCTTTGTAAGATGATTATGTAAATGAATTATAAATATGTAAATTGAGGAATACTTATATATTTTAATTTTGCGTTAGTTGTGGGATGCTAGGTTTGTAGGAGTCTAGGGTGGGAAGTTAATTAGAAAGTAATTAAGTAACAATGAATTATTAATTGATAAGTGATTATTTATTTGATTTTAAATATGTAAGTTATGGAGTAGGTATTTCTTTAGTTATATTTTAGGTGCTGGCTGGTAGTTGTGTAGGATACAGGATGGGAAATTAATTAATTAGTAACTGAACAACAAGTATGTATTAATTCATAATTATTTAATGGAAATGTGATCATGTAAAAAGATTGATTTAACTTTTTGAAATATATATATATATATATTCTACATTCATTGGGTTACTTATATGTGAAGTGAAGTACTTTCCTTACTCTTGCTTAGACTGCAGTGGGAATAGCAAAATTATACTCTTCACAGTTCAACACTGTCCTTACTGTTGCTCTGTTTGGTGTGGAAAGAGTAAAATGTACTCCTCAGAAATGCAGTACTTTCGCTACTTTTGCCCTATTTGGAGTGAGAATAGTAAATTTCATCCTTCTCAAAACCAACGCGTTCCCTACTGTTGCACAGTTTGTGGTGGGAATAGTATATTTTACCCCGGAAACAGTCTAACACATTCCTTACTGTTGGGCTGTTTGGAGTGGGAACTGTAACTTTTATCTGTCCAAAATCCAATGTTTTTCCTATTGTTGCACTCTTTGGGGTAGGAATAGTACATTTAACCCCTCTGAGGTCCAACACTTTCCCTACTGTTGTTTAGACTGGAGTGGTAATTGTAAACTTGACCTCTGTAAAGTCAAATGATTTCCCTACTGTTGCACTGACTTGAGTAGGAATAGTAAATCTAATCCTCCAAAGTCCAATATTTTCCTTATTATTGTGGTGACTGCAGTAGGAATAGTAAGTTTAACCTTTCCAAAGTCCAGCAATTTCCCTATTGTTGCATAAACCAGAGTGTAAATAGTATATTTAATAATCATAAACTCCAATAGTTTTCATAATATTGATTAAATAGTTTTAAAAGCATTAATTGTTTTATTTTTATGTTATATTATTTGCACACACACATACATATTTTCATATGAACAAATATAGTGTGGCGATATGTTCTTATGAAGGGAATATGGTATAATACATAAACTCACTGATTGGATGTGGCATAATATAAAATGAATGTAGGTGCAGATGATTAATATGCAATTTTGATATACATGGAATTGTTCAATGGTTATTAGTAATAATGAATTTGACAACTTGTGGTACTCACTACATTCCAAAATGGCCACTACATTAGCCCGCTATTAAGCACTTGTCTAGGGATTTGCTGCCATTTGTGTTTGTTACTTCAATATAGATGTGCATTAGGTGTTTTCACTTTTACCGTGAACAAGGCTACGGCTGAAACGCTTTGGTGTGGAGGTCTGTAATTACTATTTTGTATTAAACAGCATTTCGCAGTGCCATGGAGTCCGGACTCTTCTTTACGACAATAATTTTTTGTTCTGGTATATATTTATATATATACATGTAAAATACAAAATGATAATATACACTATATAAATATGTATATGTATATGTACATGTGTATACATATTTATATAACAAGAAGCACATATATATAGTATATACTTATACATTTGTGTGCCTATATAAGTATATATTTATATTATATAGGGCCTCATTCCGACCCTGGCGGTCATAGACCGCCAGGGCCGCGGGTGACGGAAGCACCGCCAACAGGCTGGCGGTGCTTCCTTGCCCATTCTGACCGCGGCGGTAAAGCCGCGGTCAGAAAACCGGGTCCGGCGGTTTCCCGCCGGATTTCCCCCGGCTGGACGAATCCGCCATGGGGATTCTGACCCCCTTACCGCCAGCCTGTTTCTGGCAGTCTTTACCGCCAGGAACAGGATGGCGGGAACGGGTGTCCTGGGGCCCCTGGGGGCCCCTGCAATGGCAAGGGAAGTGCAGGGGGCCCCTAACAGGGCCCCAGTATGCTTTTCACTGTCTGCAACTGCACCCGTCGCACACCTGCAACACCGCCGGCTCCATTTGAAAAGGATACACCAATTAACAATATGAAAAAGTCATACAAAACCTGAATACATATTGAGATGCCACCTTTAAAATAAGTGAGAAAAAGTGTTGAAGTGGAATTGGTTGAAAATGTAAACATGGTCCAACAGCAAGTGACTGATTGGGCACCAACTTCATTAATGTGTATAAATATGAAATCACCAAAACATTAACAAAACTACATTTCAACCACCCTTCCCTAGCCCTACACACCCCCTTAGACACTCTATACATTGTCTGTACATTTGTAGATGTAGATGTACATGATTTCAGAAAATTAAGGGGGTCATTACGACCCTGGCGGTCGGTGGTAAAGCGGCAGTAAGACCGCAAACAGGCCGGCGGAAAAAAAAATGGAATAACCGCCGCGGTCATCCGCCACTTCACCATTCCGACCGCCATGACGGTGAAGACCGCTGGGCTGGAGATTGCGGTCTCCAGCCCGGCAGTCGTCACTAGACCGCTGACGGTATCAGGACCCTGCATACCGCCATGGATCTCGGGTGGTTGGGAACCGCCAAGAGAACCATGGCGGTAGGCACTATCAGTGCCAGGGAATTCCTTCCCTGGCACTGATAGGGGTCTCCCCCACCCCCTGCTACCTCCCACGAATCCTCCCCCCACCCCCCTGCCACCCCCCAAAGGTGCCACAACACCCCTCCCCACCCCGACCCGAACATGCACATATACACACCCCTACACGCACACACCCCGAACATACACACCCCTACACGCACACATACACCCGACAACACATACCCGCACACATACAAACAGACATGCACACTGTCCGACCCGCACACATTTCCGAAACACACAGCACCCCCCCAAGCATACACTCACTCACTCACCCCCACTACACTCTCACACGCACACCACCATGCACGCACACAACACACAACACCCCCCACCCCCTTCCCTAACAGACGATCAACTTACCTTGTCCGTTGATCCTCCGGGAGGGGACGGGATCCATGGGGGCAGCTCCGCCACCAGAACACCGTCACCAGAACACCGCCACACCGAATCATGGGACGTGATTCAGTGGGCGGTGTTCTGTTGAAGTGGCACCTCCACTTTCCCGCCTCCGCCAGTATGGCTGCTTTCCATATGAAAAAGGACGGCGGCCTGCCAGCGGTCATAATACGTGGCGCGGAGAACTGCCTCCAGTGGCGGTCTTCAGCACGGCGGTACCTCGCCGGTCTTGCAAAAAGACCGCAGAGGTCGTAATGACACCCAAAGTTCTTACCTTACCAGGGTAGCTGCAAACTTCTGTCCTTGAACATCCACTGCCTACAGAAAGAATTGTAAATGCCACAGTAAAAATAGAAAAAGGGTACTTTCTTCCTAAGAAATAAATGTAGAAATGTGGGAAATGTATTTGTACATAAATGTAAACATGTTGAAGTGTGGGAAATGTATTTGTACTTAAATCTAAACGTGTTGAAGTGTAAGAAAATATAGACAATTTTAGTAATAAAAGTTACATCTAGATGTTGAACCATAATTTTAAAAAATGAACATTAGAAAATAAATAATTCTTTAGAAAAACTCAACAATAAAGAAATCACTATTCTCACTACAAAAAATAAATACCCACTCCCCAAACAAAACAATTACCAAGAGTTTAAAACACTCCCCACCATAATCCTCCAAAGCATCCTGCTTCAACAGCATAAGTACAAAAATACTAAATAAAACATCTCTAGAATGAATGCCTACTCCCCAAAATGACTTCGAGATTAAAACATTCCCCACCCCAATCCTTAAATCCCCTACTTTCTGCTCCTACAAATATGAATTGAAAAAGATCACCAATTACAAAATAAAAGATAGTGTGAAAAAATACAAAAAATGATATATAACTATGCCCAAAGAAATACTCTGAGATCCAAATACTCCTGTCCCTTTACCTCTAAAGTCCTACATCCCGCTAAAGACAAAAATTAAGAAACAAAGATAAATATTAGCATGGCAAAAGCTAAATATACCCAGATATTAAAATAATCCTTCTTCAATCCCCTAAAACCTGTATAACATACTCATAAAGCATAAGTAAAAAATATTTAAAAAATCATCAAATAAATGCTAATTTAAAAACAGCTAATTATTACCTACATTAAAAATAAATGCTCAATTACCTCAAGAATCAAGATTAAACACTCACATCCTACTCCCATAACACCCTTGCATCTTGCTCTTAAGACCTTAAAGAAAACAAAATAATGGGTAAAAAATAAAGGTTCATAATTGCAAGTAAATGCGAAAATCCCACACCACAAAAATAATTACCTATACCCACAAAAATAAAAAATAGATTAAAAAGCTCATTCACCTAATCCCCTAAATCCTTACACCCCAATACAGAGTAAAGGACACAAAACACTTGTTTAATTCACTCCCCATCCTAATATCAGATGCAATGCCACACTAACATTCTCTAAGAGCCCATATACCAATGTCCTTCATTTTGGGGAGTAAACCCACATTTCCTGTTTCACCCCATCTCCATTTTGACCCATATATACCACTTTCTTACCTTTGGAGGTAAAATCCTCACTCTCTATCTAATCCCCATATACCACTTTCCTATATACTTACTATAACTTACCTATAAGAGGTAAAGGGATATGTGATAAAGACATATATTGGAAAGACATGCATTGTAAAAGAATTGCATGGTAAATATTATAAGGGAAAGGTACGCCATAGTCAAGTCTGCTTGGTAAGGTTGATTTACCACAGACGACCAATCATGACTTGGCCCTGGCCTCAACCCCCTCTAATGGAAGAATGTGGGTTATTAGTTGGAAAGGCTTGAGTCCTTCTTAAGCAATAAGTTCATAACTGTCTGTTTACTGACAACCATTTCTTATGTGTGTGTGTGTGTGTGTGTGTATATATATATATATATATATATATATATATATATATATATATATATATATATATATGTATATATATATATATATATATAAAAATATATATATATATATATACACACATATATATATATATATATATCTACACAGTTACATAGTGGAGGTTGACCACAGGGCCAAACCCATAACTACCATACCCTGTGCTGTGCATGACCTTTGGCCATGCTGAGTGGTAATTGTCAGCAGGTCTGCATGCCCACTCTTCTGGCCAATTTTGCCCATGGGGGCCACATCCCCTGGATCTGGACATCTATAAAAAAAAATTGCATGGAGGGGGGCTGCCCCCAGGGCCATTCGTGGCCCCAGGGACCCCATCCACCTGGGGCCCAGCCATGTGACCAGGGTGCACCCAAGGGCACCCAGTCACAATTTTATCCACCCAACCTGCACTGCAGACAGCGTGGTGGGGATTGGCAGACATGCAGTTTTCTAATCAATAATTTTACTGCAAATGTTACTCTGACATTATCACTGATGTTATCAAAGATGTCATTAGGGGCGTAATTTGGGGTGTAATTTGGGGGAAATTAGCGGTGCATGGCAAGGGCATGAGCTATAGTTATCTTAGGGTGAGACTTACAGTTACTTGAAATAACTCTAACAGGAGAATTTGGGGGTTTTGAATGTTTAAAATGTGAGCCTAACTATAATGTCCCTATATCCTTTAGTTTTTAAATTGCATTTCTATGGTTATTTAAATTCTATTTCCTAACCGTAATGTTCCTGTAACACTTGTTTTTTTCAATGAATTTCTATGTTTTTTCTAACATAAAGTAATTTTCATTGCTATACATTAATTCAACCACAACTCTGCATGGCCTTTGGCAGTGTGTGGTAGTAGATAGCCACAGGGCCTGACCTGTGGCCAGACCCTGCAGCAAACCCCTTTAACCACCAACCCTGCGCTGTGCACAGCCTTTGGCCATGTGCAGCAGGGATTGGCCACTGGGTCTGGCCCTACAGCCAACTCCTATAACCACCCAACACTGCCCTATGCTTGCCCTTTAGCCATGCTTTGGTGGCGTTGGCCACAGGATCTGGCTTGCGGCCAGGCACTGCAGCCAACCACTATAACTTCCAAACCCTATTCTGAGCTTGACATTTGGTCATTCACAGTGGTAATTGGCAACAAGTCAGCATGGCCCCCTCTCCCAGCCAATTTTGGCCCTGGGGACCACATCCCCCAGGGCCCGGACTGCTATAGTTTATTTTTGTAGGGATATATATACACACACAAATATATATATATATGCCACAGGGTAATTAACATTATTGTTTTTAATGGCACACCAATGTTTTTAGTGGCACACCACTGTTCCAAAATAAGTTTTTTCACAGGAAAGGTTGTACTACTCACATACATATAACAGCCCGCGTGGGTAAGTTATGACATAAACCACAAAGTCAGAATTACAATTTATGAACTTCTTAATCTTCACCTCCCTACCTGTGGGTAATCTAAAGGTCCTGCGATTGGTGCTGTGTGCACAGGCCTTACATTTGGTACACATATAAAAACCTTGCTGTTCACAAAGCCATGTATTCTTGTATCTAACTGGATAGCTATGTACCAACATCTCCTGTAGCGAGCTACTTTTCTATATGTTGTCTTGGGATTGGGACTGACCAACTCACCAATTACTTTATCTCATTTAATCAAATGTTAATACCTTTTTATGATCTTTCCCACCTATGTGGAATCTACATTAGGTAGTGATGGATCTTACTGCATTCTCTTCCTTCTTCTTAGCTTTGGGAAACAAGATATTGTCTCTCTTCATCTTTGAAACCTTGTGGCAAGCACTCTTAATCACTCTCTCAGGGTACCCCCTACACCTGAATCTGACCACCATGTTGTTCCATTCTTTCTCAAATGTTTGGGCCTTACTATAATTCCCCATACAGGATAATCAATTTTAATTGTGCTGGATGGTAACTATCTGTATGTAAGATATTGTTTCCCACGGTGCTTTTTCTGAAGAGACCAGTGTGACTAAAATATCCAAAAGCTCCATGGATACCCTGTCACTTTTGTAAGTGAATGTCAAATTGAAATCATTCTCAGAAAGCCATCCCAGGAAATCATGTAATGTCTTCTCTGGACCATTCCAAATAACAAACAAATCATCCCAGTCAGTTTGGTATATTTTTGTCCTTTCATAATATTCTTCGTTTTTCATCACTCGCTTTAATTTGGCTGTTTTTTCTTCTTCCCCTTGTCCTATTTTTATTTCTAGTAGGTATCTGTTGTCATTACAATCAGCCCCAACATGGCTGCTCGTTTTGTCCTTCTTTTATTTTTATTCCCAAGAGCCTTTATTTCCTCGCTTCCGGGCGCTGGGTGTTTTTTCCTGGCATACCCGGACCGGAGGATTTCACCTACGGGTTTGGCTGTCTGGCGTCCGGCTCCACACTCGGGCCGGACGTGTATGATTCCTCGCGGTCGTTGTGATCGCACTGATACAATCCTTTTCGAATGCGTGATATACCGCTCCTCAGCACTTGCGGTAAGGCTCTGATTTTCCCCATTTATCTTATTTTTCTTATTTACGCCCGGCGCTGTTTGCCTTATCAAATATTTTTACTCTTATTCTCCGGACCTTTATGGACAGGTCTCGGGCACTATGCCATAAGATTTATCCCATTGCCCTACGTTTTATCTGTATTAATTGTAAGCACGTGGTATTCACATATATTTTCTGCCACTTTTGAAGCGCTTACCTTATATCATTTTTACGACTTTTTCTATATGGATGTATCTTCATCCATTTATCATTTTTATTCATTTAAGCTTGTCCTGATTTCGTTTTTCCAGGCTATGAACCTCCTCATATATTTGCTATCACTACTACTGACTGGATACTTTTGATGGTACGTTTCTCAGCATTTTGTTTTTTATTAATTTTACCTGACTCTTGGTGTCCCCCCCTTCCCTCCTTTTAGGGATTTTGGGGGTCATTACAACCCTGGCGGACGGTGTTAAGGCTGGCGGTCTTTTATATATGGTCATCTGCCGCTTCTCCGTTCCGCTGGACTGGAGACCTGGGTCTCCAGCCTGGCGGCCGTCACAATACCGCCACCGGTATTGTGACCCGGCTTACTGCCGTGGATTTCCAGCAGTAGGAACCGCCATGAAATCCATGGCGGTAAGCACTATCAGTGCCAGGGAATCCCTTCCCTGGCACTGATAGGGGACTCCCCCACCCCCACCGACTCCCTCCCCTACACCCCCCACCACCCCTGCAACCCCCCAAAGGGGGGTGCAAGATTGTTGCATTTGGGCTGCCCCACCCCGACCCCCGACATTACCTTACACATACACACCCGACACGCACGCAGGCACCACCAACACACATACACGCACACACACCGACATACATGCCAACATCCACACACACAGTCAGACACGTACACCCACATTCACACATTCACGCACACATCCATACAGACATACATACAGACAGACATGCACACATTTCCGAAACACGCAACACCCCTCAAGCATACACGCACTCACACCCCCCGCCTACATACACAGACGCACACCCCCATGCACCCACACAACACACAACACCCCCCACCCTCTCCCCTAACGGACGATCGACTTACCTGTTCCGTCGATCCGCCGGGAGGGGACGGGAGCCATGGGGGCAGCTCTGCCAACACCACACAGCCAACAGAACACCGCTGTGCAGAATCACAGGACGTGATTAGCTGGGCGGTGTTCTGTTGGCGTGGCGGTGGAGGTGGAGCAACTTCCACTTCCCCGCCGCCCGCAAGTATGGCTGTTGGCAGCTCTCCGGCAGAAAAACGACAGAGGGCAGCCAACGGTCATAATACGCGAGCGGCAAACTGCCACTACTGGCGGTCTTCCGCACGGCGGTCCCTCAGCAGTCTTCTTAAAAGACCGCCAAGGTTGTAATGACCACCTTGATTTTCTATTGGACATATACTAATACACTATGTATGTATCTCTATTTAAATATCGCAATCTTTCCAATTAACCCAGGTTTTGGGTATTTTTCGCGCACTTTTCAAGATACTTTTATCTTCCTGCATGGTATGAAATGGTTTATACTTGGGTTCACTACTTTTTTCACTGTGGTGGTACACAGTATTTGCTTTCTCGTTTCACTTCCATATCTTCCTTTTTTATACTTATGTTAATAATCACTTTCTATATAATGGATAGTATATAATGTATATATTTATTATTTTTTACAGCCCTGAAGAAGCCCCTTTGTTGGGCGAAACGCATTGGCTATTCATCTTGAGTGTCATCTATTTTGTTCAGGGAATTGCAACAACATATGGTTATTTTATGTTATTTCTCTTGGTTCGAACTTTTTCATCTATGGAATGGTGTGAAATCAACACCTTGGACTTGTTATGAAACATTAAAAAAGAACTGTTCATCTGCACTACTGGAACCTTGGACTTCGGTTTCTTTCCTACAATTTTTATTCACTTGCTCAT
Source organism: Pleurodeles waltl (assembly GCF_031143425.1). Taxonomy (NCBI): domain Eukaryota; kingdom Metazoa; phylum Chordata; class Amphibia; order Caudata; family Salamandridae; genus Pleurodeles; species Pleurodeles waltl. The sequence goes on along the minus strand of NC_090444.1, from coordinate 508,969,558 downwards.
CTCGCGGTGCACCGCCTATTAGAGAACAAACAAATCATCTATATGTTGTCTAGAAAATGATATGTTTCATCCATCTCTCATGCTCCTCAAATTATGTATGTTGGGATTCCCAGCACCCCATAAAGATACAGGCATGACTTGGAGCAATGCAACTTCCCATCGCTGTCCGTGTGGCTTGTTCGTACCATAGATCTTCATATAGAAAGAAACTGTTGTCCAAGCAAAACCCTAACACCATCAACAACATCTTAGAATGTTCCTACAGAGTAAGTGGTTTGTCTCTAAAGAAGTATTCACATGCCTTTATTCCTAAATCATGTTTTATACATGAGTATAATGACACAAAATCAATGGTGACCATAATATAACTATATATATATGATAACTTGATTTCCAAGGAATGTTTTGTATTTTTTTACAAAATCCATACTGTTCCTACAATAAGAGACTGAGGTGCAGATTTATGCTAAAGTGGAACAGCGCAGTGCAGCACCATGCTGCGCCACTTTTGAAATGCAAGGGTGTGCTGTATTTAGAGGAATACGGTGCACCCCTGCATTTCTCCCTGAGCTGGCAGTGAATTAATCTGCCTTGCGCCAATACAGGCATCCTTGCACCATAGTGCAAGGGTGACTGCGTTAAGGGGATAGATTGTTTATGTGCAGGAAAGTGCCCCTTTCTGCACGTAAACAATCATCCTTGGCATTTTGCTATTTCCATGTGTGCTGCATAATACAGCACACATTGAAAAAGCAAAAAATGAGGAGCAATAAAAGCATTCCTCCTCATTTTGCCATGCTAATACCACCCCTGGGGTGATGTTAGTTTCTGGTGCTGCCTCCGGTTTATGACAACTCGTAAATCTGAGGCAGCATCAAAAGCAATAGGTGTTGCTGTGGAACGCCCACAGTAACACCCATTGCACGCCCCTCTAACGTAGAAAACTGCATTGGAGGGGCCCATATTTCCTACACCACAAAACAGCGGCTTTACACCTCCTTGTAAATATGGAGCAATGTTTAGCGTCACCAGAGTGTCACAAAAAGTGACTGTCCTGGGGCGCTAGAGGCTCTTAAATAAGCCCCTTAGGACATAAGGACACAAGGAGGTCCAAGGAGAGGTTTGCTTGTGAGTATATACGTATGCATATATATGTGTGTTTGCCACTTGGCAAGTGCAACATTTGGAATTTATTATTTGCAGATTTTTTTTATACAGGGTCATTTATTGAGTATGATGCATTTGTGCTTATAATGATCACCCACTAGGCATTTGTATTTATTATGTTTTCATTTTTGAGGTTGAGGAAATTCTTGATGAAAAACTTTATGAATTAGACATTATCATGTGGTGGTAAAATTAAGAAAATTTGTTGGGTGATTCTCATATTCTTATCTCTTTGTTTTTTGTTATTAGAAGGATGAATATTGCTACATTTTTTCTACCTGGCTGGATTTGGAAAGAAATTCCTCTATGCTCATCTAATGGTGGTTAATATTTTCTATGGGAAATGGGGCATGTTGGAAAAAATCAATGCCAGGGAGCAACATTCTTTACAAATCCAAAATGGCAGAATCACAATTTTGGAGGTTAGGTCTGGCTGAGTCCACCCACTGGTGTAGCTAAAACTCCTTAACACACCCCTTTCCTGCCCCTCCTAATTTAATCAAGGGGGGCATCTGGTTGTCTGGGTTAGCAGGAAATGGGGGAGGTCCTGAGCTGCTCCAAATGTCTTTCCCTCCTTTGAAGACCCGTTTGTCTGCTCTCCCCCTATCCTGTTTCACCATCTGTTGAGGCAGATCTCATCCTCCAGGCACTTCCTTTGCCCAGGCTACTTCACACCTAATCAAGGCAGCCTGGCAAAACTGCCAGAGGCTGGCCAATCAGAGAAGGGCATTACCTAGCTGAAGTTAGCAACTTTCAGGTAGAGTTCTAAAACTCTAGATTCAACAATGGCAAGTTGTTGGATGTATTATAACAATCATCTTGATACCAAACTTGAAATATCTAGCTCTTTTTGGGACTTTATTAATTAAAAATAAAGGCCCTCATTACGATCCTGGCGGTCGGTGATAAAGTGGCAGTAATACCGCTAACAGGCTGGTGGTAACTACCGCCAAATTATGACCATGGCGGAAAGATCTCTGATAGACAGCCAATGTACCACACCGATCACCAGGGCAGAAACAACAGCCACCAGGCGGAAGCCGCCTACAGCAAGGCGGAAGTCAATGGTCCGCCCACCATATTATGAAATGCCAAACCTCCACCTTTTCCGGAGCGGTACCCACGACATCAAAAGCCTGGCATAAAGGACTCACCATTGGAGACACAGGGAACAACCACGTTGCCACGGAACCTGAACTGCATGTCTTCTCGATGACCTTCTATGTTCTGCTCCACCAGGAACACAAACGCTGGCGAAGATGACGACAGTGAGTACTTACGCCTAGCACACAAGGGAGGGGGGAGGAAAAAGAGAGTGACACACACATGCACAATACACAGCCCACACGCACACACCATACACACAACCAGATGCATTATAAAAACTATTTTACCCCGTCACTTGGCTGAATAATGGGCAAAATGATTTCACAATAGTGAATGTAATAAGATCAACACAGTATGAAAAATAAGTTAGGCAAGATAATAGATATATACATATGTACAGAAAAAAGGACACAGCCCAGTTCACAATTTTTGTAGGCTGCATGGCCACAGGCCAAAGTCCAAGGCCACACATGTCACCTGCTTCAACACAGAGAGAACACTGCAGGGGCATCAGTTGGTAAATAGGCAGGCACCTCAGGGGGACAGGGAATGAGAGGCACCTCAGCCGGGAGATGTAACAAGACCACTGGTTCTGGAGGGGGCATCCTGCTCTGTGCTTGATACTGGGGAGTGATGGGCCACAGTCTCTCAGGTGGGTGTCATAACCACTGGTCCTGGAGGGGGCAACCTGCCCTGTGCCTGATCCTGGGCAGTGCAAGGCCACAATCTCTCAGGTAGGTGTCATACCCACTAGTTCTGGAGGGGGGCATCCTGCCCTGTGCTTGATCCTGGGGAGTGATGGGCCACAGTCTCTCTGATGGGTGTCAAACCCATTGGTTCTGGAGGGGGGTTCCTGCCCTGTGCTTGATCCTGGGAGTGATAGGCCACAGTCTCTCAGGTGGGTGTCATACCCACTGGCCTTTGGGGGGGCAGGCTGCACAGCAGCCCATGGAGGCAAGATTACATACCATCTGCCGGTGGTGCCGGCTGCACAGTGGTGGTGCTGCTGCTGGGGGGAGGCTCCTGCCCATCTCTTGCAACCTCAGACGGCTGCACAGTGGTAGTGCTGATGGTGGGGGATGCTCCTGCCCATCCCCTATAACCTCGTACAGCTGCACAGTGGTGGTGCTGCTGGTGGGGGGAGGCTCCTACCCATCCCCTGCAACCTTGGATGGCTGCACAATAATGGTTGGTGGTGGGGGCTCCGTCACAGTTGCTGGCCCAAGCCTCTTGCTCTTCCTGGCTGCTGGGGCAGGCTCCTTTCCTTTCTTACCTGCTGGTGCAGGCTCCTTGGTCTTCTTGGCAGCTAGGTCAGGTGCCTTTCTCTTCTTTCCTGCTGGTGCAGGCTCCTTTCCCTTTAGGCTGACTGGTGCAGGCTCCTTCACCTTCAGGACATGTGGCCTGGATCCCTTTCCACCACTAGAAGAACTAGTGGTTCTTCCAACCCTGCCCATACGTGCCGGACAGGGGGAGGGGTAGTAAAAAGGTCAATGGTGGATAGGAACAGTTTTTTAGGGACATTGGGGCGGGAAGAGGGAGAAGGAATGGGAGTGGAGGATGAGGGAGTGGTTGTTGGACTTGTCTGTCTGCAGCGTTTGGGTGCAGGTGCATGGACTGTATACTGTTGTGAGGTGGATGGTTGTTGGGTATCTGAGGGCTTGCATTTGTGTACTTTAGGATTCTGTGTGACCTCACAGTGGGAGAGGACACAGGGGATATGTGAATGGCTGTTGTGGAGGTGTCTGCCAGTGAGGTGTGTGTTCTGCTTGATGTGGTGATGCTGGTAGTGGATGATGATGTAGAGCATGCAGGTGTGAGTGTGAACTGGGTGGGAGGTGGTGGAGGAGGAGGAGGGAGAGACAGTGGAAATAGTGAATGTTGTTGTGTCTGCAACTGGATGGTGTTTGTGTTAGTGCCTGTGGGATAAAGTGTGGTGCTTGTGTTCGCCTATGACACTCTTGGGTGTTGTCTTGTGTGCATGGTCATCTGTATGTGTGCTTAGGATTGGATGGGGTTGAGGAGAATGGGACTGGGAAGTGGAAGTTGGAGGGGGGGCAGTAGAAACAGGGACAATGGCTGCTATCAGAGAGGAGGCCAGAGCCTGAATCGATCTCTGTTGGGCCACCAATCCAGTGTGAATGCCCTCCAGGAATGCATTAGATTGTTGCATTTGGGCTGCCAGACCCTGGATGACATTCACAATGGTTGGCTGCCCAACAGAGATGGATTTCAGGAGGTCAATATCCTCCTCACTCAGGGTAGCAGGAATAACTGGGGCAGGGCTTGAGGTGCCTGGGGCGAAGGAGATATCCACCCTCCTGGGTGAGCTGGCACAGGCACCTCGATGAGGGGCTGCTGGGAGGGCGGTGCTGGTACAGGGGATGGCAGCTGTACCTGTAGCGGGGTGGTCGCAGGAGTGTCCGCCACCACCAGGGAGATTCCATCAGAGGAGGTACCTGTGTCAGAACTGTCCCCTCCAGTCTCCAATGTGGTGCTCCCCTCACCCTCCATACCACTGCTGTCCTCAACATCGGTGGACTCTGCCTCCTGGGTCCTGTGGGATGCAGCTCCCTCCTTCATCAGTGCCTCTGCTCCTCCGGCAGATGATGCTAATGCACATAAGGACAGGATGACAAAACAAGAAAGGGGGGGAGAGAGAAAAAAGATACACTTGGTCAATGGCTGCACCAAAACCACCGTTGACGTACACAGCACACATAGGGAACAGGCCTACGCAATATGCCATTGCACTACCAGAGAAATAGTTAGCGGTCAAGTCATGGGGAGAGGCACACATCGCCAAATGCAGCACACCCGGGACCCACACAGCCCTGACCAGTAGTGGATGCCTAAGAGCTAGGTTGCAAGAAATTCCCTTCTGAACCCTAGCCACCAGGGGACCTACACTGCAATGTGAGGCCTGACCTATAGTCACCCACTGACACACATCCCTCATCCGGATACCACCCTACCATGCGTAAGTTGTAATGATGGGCACTGTACTCACCCCCTTGTGGATGCTGTGATGCCCTCAAGCACCCATCCAGCTCTCGATAGGCCACCACAGGTATACGGGCCATCAGGGGGCTCAGGGTTCGACAAGCACCCCTTCCTCGTTGAGAGGCCATCCCCAGCTGGGCCTCCACTGTCTTCCGTGCCCAGTGTCACAGGTCTTCCCACCGTTTGCGACAGTGTTGTAAAAGTTGTCCCTCAATATTTCATGTGACTCTGGTTACCCCAACCTATCATGGCTGCTGACCCCTGTGAGGAATGCCAGGACAAGGGCAGAAGAACGTTATAATGAGGCCCCTGGGTGAACCAGAAGGATAATTGAAAGGACCTTTGGCCTTCTGAAGGCCAGGTTCTGGTGCCTTCATCTGACAGGTGGATCCCTGTGCTGCTCACCCAAAAAGGTCTGCAAGATGGTGGTGGCATGCTGCATGGTGCATTACCTGGCCCTCAAAGGCCATGTCTAAATCTTGTAGGAGGAGGAGGCTGGAGATGCCCATGTGGCAGCAGTGGACCCTGTGGACAGTGATGATGGTGAGGCAGAGAATGAGGATGAGGACAACAGAGCGTCTGTGATCAGACACTACTTCCGATGACACACAGGTAGGACAGTTACTTCACATTTCAGTGACAGTTGTTTGAATTTCTGTGGCACTGGCATGCTGATATTTCCCACTTCTATGCCCACTTACTGTTCCCTCTGGCAATTCATTTTGCAGATGTTGGTGACCTCACATATACTCCTGGTGTGCTCAATGCAGCCAGCTACAGGTCATTAATCTATGCTCCTTTTCTGTACAGTTTATTGGTAATGTTTGTACCTCTTTCAATGAATATATATTTGATATAAATGACATACTTCTTTTTTTCCTAAGGGTGTTTATTGAAGTGTTAAAATATATAGGGGCAAGTGCAATGGAATGGGATGATGATGGAGGAAAGTCCAGGGTATTGTTCCAGTCTGTTTGTAGCACAGGTGCATTGTTCAAGGGGACATAGGAAGGGGAGAAGAGGCAGTTTAAGGTGGACAGGGTGACTTTAGTGGGACACAAGGGTGACAATCAGGAGAGTCTCATTTCCTGGCGGGGTCTTGTCAAGTGTCTCTGGATTCTGTCTGGCTTGCAGGGAAAGTTTGTGGGGTGGTTCTCCTTTTGCAAAGGGAAGGGTGTTGGTGGCCTGTGAGTCCTGTGGCGTGGCCTCCTGTCCACTAGTGGTAGCGGAGGCGGAAGGCTGTTTAGATGTCTGGCTAGTGGCAGGGGCCCGCTGGTGTGAGGCTGCCTCCCTCATAATATTGCCCATGTCTGCCAGCACCCCTGCTATGGAGATCACTGTGTTGTTGATGGCCTGCAAGTCCTCCCTGATCCCCTGGTACTGTCTCCCCTGCAGCCGCCTGTTCTCCTGCACATTGTCCAGGATATGGCCCATCGTGTCCTTGGAATGTTGATAGGCTCCCAGGATCAATGCAGGTGCCTCCTGGAGAGTTGGTTCCCTGGGCCTGTCCTCCTCCTGGCGCACAGTAGTCCTCCCAGTTTCCCTCTTGGCCTGTGCCTCTGTCCCCTGAACTGTGTGCCCACTGCCACTGACCCCAGGTCCCTGATTGTCTTGGGTATGAGGTGTGGCCTGGGGTCCATGTAGTGATGGACACACTGCTGATTGACATGTCCTGGAGACAGAGGTGTGGGTACGCTTGGTGGGTGCTGTGGTGGTATTTCCTGATGGGGAGGCTCTGTGGTGGTTTGTGACTGGGCCTGGGTTACCGGCTGTCCAGAGGCTCCTGATGGGCCAGGTAGGTCTTCCAGGTCCTGAAGACCAGAGTTGCTGTCATCATTGTGGGCCTCTTCAGTTGGGGGACTGGATAGTGCTGGCACCTCCTCTCCGGTGACATTGGCTGGGGTACCTGTGGGGATGTAAATGATGTGGTATGGTTTCTGTGTCTGACATATTGTGCATCCTTGGCTTGCCCTCTTTGGTTGTATTCGCGCTGGCAGCTTTCACTTGTGTACAATGGTGTATGGTGGGATGATTAGTTCTCTATAGTGTGCATGCTTTAGTGATGAGTGCCCACGCAGGGCTGTGAGTGGTAGCCATGCATTGGTAGAGCATGTGGTGCTTGGCATTGGGATGAGTGAGATGTTATGGTGGGGTGTGTGGGATGGAGTGGAGTGATGGGAGTGAGGGTGGGGGTATGTGATGGCATGCAGGTAGGGGGTAGTACAGAGTCCAGTGCTCCTCCTACTCCAGCAAGGCCCTCAGGATGCAGGACTGCAAAGACTTTCTCCTCCCATGCTGTTAGTTGTGGGGGAGGAGGTGGGGGTCCACTGCCAGTCCTCTGTACAGTGAGCTGTTGTCTTGCTGCAATGGAGCGTACCTTCCCCCGTAGGTCATTATACCTATTTCAGATGTCAACCCTGCCCACGATTCTCTGCCATAGCTCCATCTTCCTAGCTATCGAGATCTGCTGCACCTGTGCTCCAAATAACTGTGGCTTTACCCTGTTAATTTCCTCCACCATTCCCCTTAGCTCCTCCTCTGTTAAATGGGGGTGTCTTTGTGGTGCCATGGGTGTTGTGTGAGGTGTGTAGGTGAGGGTGTGTTGGGTAATGTGTTGGGGTGTGTGATATTGGGCACATGAGTGGTCTATAGGTGTGAATAGTTTGTGGCTCTAGTTGTGTCAGTGGTCTTGGTGTCGGTCTGGTGGCGCTAATTGGTATTCGTAAAGGGTTGTGGGTAATGTGGGTGTGTATTTTATAGTGGTGTGGGGGTGGTGTGTGTATGGGTGTCAGGTGTGTGTTGTTTGAATTGTCCAATGTGATGTTGTTTTGTTTGGGTGTGTCCATTTTGAGCGCGGTGGTATGTACTGCCAATGGTTTACCACTGTTGAATGTCCGCCATTGTGATTCTTGTGTCTTAATGTGATGGGTGTTGTTCTATTGGCGTAACATTGTGGGTTTTGATACCGCCAGTTTATCACTGACCTTTGGTGTGTCGAATTTGTGTATGTGGCTGAATACTGACGGATTGGTGTGTGTGTGTGTCATAATATGATGAACGGATGAGTGGTGGTAAGTGGGATTTACCGCCAATGTCATAATGAGGGCCAAAGTCTCCCCATTTTAGCCTTTGGAGCACATTCACTACAATGAGGAAAAAACAAATATGGCTATTTTCCCTCACCAGGGCTTATAAATCATCTTTTTTAAGGTCCCTGCTTTTATTTACACTACGCCCAACCATGTGGGCACCTAGGGCACACCTTAGGGGTGTCTTATATGTAACAATAAGGTAGTTTAAGATTTTGGAAGTACTTTTAATTCCAAAGTCAAATTTGAAAGTAACTATAACATAAAAGCAGCCAGCAACGCAGGCCTGTCTTTAAAATGACACTGGGTACCTCAGCAGTGCACTTATGTGTACACTACCTATGCCTGGGTCCCTAAACCTACGTGCCCTACCACATACTAGGGACTTATAAGTAGGTTGATACTACCAATTATAATTATCCTGATTTGCATATCCACTCTATACAGAACACTGGCCCTGGGACTGGTTAGCAGTATCCAGGGCACAGCTAAGAGTCAGTTAAAAAAGTATCTGTCCAAAACGTTTGGGGGTGACCAGGGCAAAAAAAGAGATCTTTGCTACACTGCCCTCCAGATGAAAGGTGATGGGTTCTAACCTAAACCCTGGTATGCCTCATCAGCTAAGTGGAAAGACCTGGAAAGACCATCTACATTGGCATGCCCACTCCCAGGTCTATGTTCCACTGTGAAGTCCATCCCCTGTAGGGAAATGGACCACCTTAACAGTTTTGGATTTTCCCCCCAATTTGCATGAGCCATCTGAGTGGTCTGTAACACAGGAATGAGTGCCAAACAGGTATGGCCTCAACGTCTTCAGGGACCAGACCACATTAAAGGCTGTCTTCTCAATGGTACTCCATTTTCTTTCTCTGGGGAGTAGTCACCTACTGATGACGGCAACTGGCTGATTCTGGCTCTCTTCATTGACTTGTGCTAACACTGCCTAATCCCTTTCTCTGACACATCTGATTGCACTATAAACTCTTTGCTGTAGTCAGGGTCCAGTAGAACTGGTGCTGAGCACATAGCCTTTTTTAGAGTGTCAAAGGCTTTCTGACACTCTGGGATCTAAATGATCTTCTTGGGCTGTTTCTTTGAGGTGAGTTCTGTCAGAGGGGCCACAATGGTCCCATCATTTTGAACAAACCTCCTGTAATACCCAGTCTGGCCAAGAAAGGCCCTGACCTGAGTCTGGGTTTCTGGAGCCTCCCAGTCCAGGATAGTCTAGGTCTTGGGCTGGTGAGGCTGTAAATGGCCTCCAACAACAAGGTGGCCCTGAAGGTACACCATTGAACTGCGTGGAGCAGGGCCTGAAGCACTTTCTTCAGGTGGACCAGGCAATCCTCCTAGGTGGAACTGAATATAGCTATATAATCAAGATAAGCTGCACTGAAAGATTACAACCCTGACAAGACTCTGTTTACCAACCAATGGAAGGTGGCAGGGGCATCTTTCAAGCCAAAGGGCATCACCCTGAACTGAAAGTGGCCCTCTGGTGTGGAAAATGATGACCTCTCCTTAGCTCCGGGGCTTATGACAAAATGCCGGTATCCTCAGGTGAAGTCAAAAGTACTCAGGAACTTAGCAGACCACAACCTATCAATGAGCTCATCATCACTAGGTATGGGGTGAGCATCAGTCTTAGTGACTGCATTTAGACCGATGCAGTCTGTACAAAACCTTAGCTTTTTCTTCCCACCTTTGGGATTGGGTCTGGGCACCAGTACCACCGGACTGGCCCAAGGACTATCAGAGGGCTCAATTACCTTTAACTCTAACATCTTAGCTACTTCAGCTTTGATGTTGACTTTTACCTGGTCTGACAACCTGCATTACATATTTTGAACAGGTAAGCTGTCACCAGTGTCAATATGCTGGGCACACCAATTGGTGAGTCCAGGGGTCAGAGAGAACATTCCAGCAAACTACTCCAAAACGTGTATGTAGTCTTTCTGCTGCTGGGCTGTCAATTTGGGAGAAAGTAATACTTCCTCCACTGGCCCATCTTGTGCATTGTTTGAGAGGAGGTCTGGCAGAAGTTCGCTCTCCTCCTCCTTGCTCACATCTGTGATCATAAGCATGGTATGTCTGCCTGTCCTGGTGGGGTTTTAGTCTGTTCACATGCAGGATCCTGTGAGGATTCCTGGTGGTGCCAAGGTCCACCAGGTGACCTCAACCTCTTTTTCTACAATTGGATAGGGCCCAGTCCATTTAGCCTGAAGTGCCCTAGGAACCAAAGTCTCCAAAACCCACACCAGCTGACCTGGGTGATACTCAGGCATGGTAGCCTTCTGGTCATGCCAGAGCTTCATGATCTCTTGGCTGGCCTCCTGGTTGCTGCAAGCATTCTTCGTGTACTCAGCCACACATGAACACAGGCCCAGCACATACTCAAGCATATTCTGCTTAGACATTTTAAGAGGCTTCTCCCAATACTCTCTCACCAAACGCAATGGGCCTCTTACAGGGTGCCCTGTATGGAAACAGCAGGCATTGGAGGAGAACATCCCATCTCCTACTGACTTTGTAACCCATTATCATGCCCTTCAGGGTCTTGTTAAATCTCTCCACCCGACCATTGGTCTGATAATGATAGGGGGTGGTGAACTTATAGGTAATACCACACTCATCCTGCATTGTTTTCAGATAGGCAGACATACTGTCTGTGTCCTTATCTGAGACCACCTCCTTTGGGAATCCTACTCTGGTGAACACTCCAAGCAGGGGCCTAGCCACTGTGGGAGCAGTGACTGTCCTGAGGGGTATTGCCTCTGGATACCTGTTGGCGTGGTCCACTATCACCGAAATGTATCTCTTACCTGAGTTGGTCGCTCTAGGGGACCATCAATGTCAATCCCCACCCTCTCAAAGAGAATCCCAATCCACTGGTAGGCGTGTCAAGGGAACCTTTGGCTTGCCCCCTGTCTTGCCACTGATCTGGCAGGTGACACAGGAGCTGCATAACTCCTTGACTTTTTCTGACGTATGGGGCCAGTAGAAATGATTGATCAGCCAGTACTAGGTATTGGTCTGCCCCAAATGTCCTGCTTAGTGTATATCATGGCTTAGGGGAAGGATTTTCTATACTTCTGGGGGACCACCACTCTCCTGGTTGCTCCTGATTTAGGGTCCCTTGCCTCAGTGTAGAGAACTCCATCCTCCCAATAAACCTTATGTGGTCCACTGACATCCCCTTGTTCTTGCCTGGAGGCAGTCTGCCTCAGGTCCTCAAGAGTGGGACACTATCTTTGTCCCTGGCACAACTCTTCTCTGGTAGACCCACCTGCCCCTTTCAATTCTGCCACATTAGGCAGAGCTTGCAGGGGAGGGGTCCTGTCCCCAGAGGTCAGATCCTCCCCCTCAGGATTGGATTCTTCCTAAACCTCTGTATTTGGTGAGGCTAGCAAGTCAGACACAGTGCCCTTTTTCTTTTTCTGGAGGCTTGGCCCATTGTTCCAGGGTCCAAGTGTCCATCCCTTCCCTGTTGTGCTGTCTGTGACCTGGTGACAGAACACACCCATTCAGGGTAGTCCAGCATCTGTGCATAGACCCTTCTTTACACCTTTGACCACTCAGATGCTTTAGCCATTACCCAGCAAACACTCTACTGGGAGGGCAGGAGCTACAACTACCTTTTTAGGGCCAGTCGCACCTCCCTGTTCTAAGCTCGCCACTGCCATGGTATGGAGCTTGTTTCTGCTTTCTGCAAATGTCACTTGTTAGAATACACCAGACAATACCTTCTCTTGGGAAATCAGATTTTCTCTGACCATATCACACTGGTATCTGTATCTCTCAAAGCCTCCATCTCAGTCCCATTGACTTTAGGCCTCTGGCTTTACCTCTCCATGCTGGGAGGTAAGGTGGCCATGGCTGCAATGTCCATTCCACCCACGGATACTAAGGTGACCTCTGTGTACCCTGATCTCAACCCTGGGCCAACTTCCACCCCCATACCTACCCTAGCAATCCCATGGGACTGCCTACCAGTGTGGGTCTCTTGGAGCAGACAGCATCCTCTCTTTTGTGTCTAGGCTGGTGACACTCAAAACACGTGCCAGCCTTAGCAATTTCTTGAAACTTTCCTAACTTAACAGGATCATAATACTTCTTCTGGTACCCCTTCCCTTTAGAAGTGGCATGGCTCTGGGCTCCCACCCTGTGAAGGTTTTGGAGACTCTCGTGAAAACTTCTTAGACTTTTTATAAACTTTCCCCTGAGAAGAACATTGTCCTCCCTTTTTCTGATCACCCCCTGGGGGTTTCTGGTTAACTCTGGTTCTCAACTAGTCACCTGCAGCCTCCCCCAGCTCTCTGGGGTTGGCCAACTTAGAGTCAACTAGATACTGGTGCAACCTCTCTTAGGCACAATTGTTTAGAAGGTGGGCCCTCCTAATTAAATTATATCACCCCTCAGATGTACTGACCTTTTTGCCCTGTGTCCAGCCCTCTAGTGCCTTTAATGAGATGTCCACAAAATCAACCCAGGACTGGGTAGCTCTCTTCTGTGTATCCCTGAATTTGAGCCTGTACTGCTCTTGGGTCAGACCAAACGTCTTGGTTAAACACCTCTTCATAGTAGGATAAGAATCTGTTTCCTTCCCCCTTAGGTTTAGGAGCCTATCCCTCCCAGATATAGTGACCAACTCCCATAGGGGTGAACCCCAATATTGGGACTTAACCATGCTCATCTGGAGAGCCCTTGCAAAGGCCTCCAGCCACTTATCTATATCATCCCCCTCTTGGTATACAGTGGCCACCTCGTTGGGTAACATGGGACAAAACCCACCACCCCTGGACATCTCAGAGTCTTTTTCACTGCCACCGTCTCTTTTCTCTTCCCTTGCCCACTTTTTCTTAGCTAGGTTCAGCTTCTCTGCCTCCAAAGCTATATATGCCAGCTGGGCTTCCAGTTCTCTCTCTTTGAGGGACAGGTTCTCTCCTTCTGAAAAGACCCCCCTGCCCCAACTAACTTTGGGTATGGCCCTGGTGACTGCATGTAGAGAGGACAAGTCTTCCTCCTCCTCACTCAGGTTCAGATGCCCTCCTTCCCCTGAATGGTTGGAGCTTGCATTTTCCCCTACTTCTTCCGTCCCTGGAGCTTCTTCCGTGCCTACCTCTTAGACCTCAGCCCAGTCTGTCAGGGATTTAATCAGTACATTGTTTATGAGGTTAGTGGCTACAGGCAACCCCCGCTCACCACACAACCCCCTGAGCTGGACTACTGTTAATGTGTGTAGGCTACCCAGATCAAGCTCCATTGTTCCCTAAGTTTCCCTAACGTTTGCAAAAATTGGAATCAAGAATCTAAAAAAATCCGATAAATGCAGTAATTGAAATTAGTCCAAATTAAAAATCAAAAACAATTTTTGCACTAAGACAATTTAAAGGATTTTTCATTTGTTTTGCTTAAAATTGTAGTGTGATACTGAAAACAAGTACTGGATCCCACCACAGCACACCAGAAATGCTGGAAAGTAGATGATTGGTAAGGGCAGGTAAGTACCTACACTTAGCAATAGGCCACTAACCCCCACCAGGTCCAGTTAGGTCTAAAAAAATTAACCCCAGCTCTGCCCTTGGTTGCTTGGCAATGAGCAACAAGGCTTAAATTCAGGGACAAAGGGCCTCATTACGAGTGTGGCAGTCTTCAGACCTCCACACTAAAACCCTGACGGCCAGACTACCAGGGAGCCACCATCACTGCCAGGATCTATGATCCTGGCAGCCTGGTGGGGTGGGGGGTCGTATTCCACCAGGGCAGTGCTGTCCTGTGGATTACGACCTCGTTCTCCAGCCTTTTAATAAATGTTCCACCTCTATGCATTTGGCATGGGCAGTGCCTGACCAGCACCATCGCAATGTTCACTGTCTGCTTTGTCTGTCTTTGCAGAGAGTGAACATTACGAGGGTGATGGTGTACCATGCTGTTGCAGTTTTGCCACCTGCTCAATTAGTAGCTGGAGACAATGCTGAAGCTGTTTCTCACTAGGCCATCTGGAAATTCTTTTTAACTCCAGCGAGGTGGTCACCACCGTGGCGGTGGGCACCCTGTCGGGAGTTTGACGGAAGGGCTTTCCCATCCGCCAAACTCAAAATGAAAACCAAAGTGTGTAAAGCATTCAAATATCACAAAACAGAAATGACATAAAACACAGGAAACAGTTTAAAAATAAAAAATAGGAAATATTTTTATTTTTAATTTGACACCAAAACTAATAAAATCGGATAAGGGAAACCGGAGATATGTAGTTTTAAAGAATTAATGTTTTTACAGCATACAAACTAAAAGCGCCACTTCAGATATCTGGTCGCACATCAACCGGGGCAAAATCAAAATTTGAGGCAAACTGCGAAAGAGCCCTGCTTGGCTAGCGCAAACAGGATGCCTCGGTCAAAAGTTTACCTTCGGACTAAGGGCTAGATGTAGGTAGGTATTAAATTGCGACTTGCAATTTGCGAGTCATAGCGACTCGCAAATTGCAACTCGCAATACGAGATGCAGAAAGGTGTCTCAGACACCTTCTGCGACTCGCTATGGGGTCGCAAAGACCCACCTCATGAATATTAATGAGGTGGGTCGCTGTTTGCGACCCCATAGCGAGCCTAGGCACTCACAGGGATGGTGGCCTGCTGAAGACAGCAGACCACCATGTCCGTGACTGCTTTTTGAATAAACCACTTCAAGTGGATGGTAACTGCGAGTTGGTTTGCGACCGCATTTGCGGTCACAAACCAACTCTGCATGGCGATGCGGTCGCAAATAGAAAGGGAACACACCTTCCTATTTGCGAGTCGTAGCCTCGTACCGACTCGCAATTTGAGGTTGTGCATCGCGTTCAGCCTTTTGCGCGTTTTTAGCAGTTTGCGAGGAGCAAAAGGCTTCCTACATCTGGCCCTTAGTCTTTTTCTTGAAATATTTTCTCACCAGGACGAAGTCGCAGATTGGATCCGACCTCCTTGGAGCCCTCTTCAGCTACACGTCACAGATGACCTCAGTGGACTTAGTCGATTTGTCGGGCCCGAAATCTTCGTCCTGGCTAAAGTTGAAATTGGATCCGAAGTCCCTGGAGCCCTCCTCGGATACACTGTGTGGGAAGTCCCGGTCAACCTTGTACGCTTGGACGTTGTAACTTTTTGGAGCTTTTCTCTCCGACCTCAGACGACCCTCCACAGCAAGCTAATTTTGAGTCATTGGATAGCCTTTCCAAGACCCCCTGGTAAAATCCTGGAAGTATGGGGCTCTGGCATTTTCCAGCTGATGAACCTGTAAGTCGGCTTGACTCACAGAGTGGTGTCAGTCCCTTCATGGACCTTTTTATCAAAAGTTATCCAGTATTCTCCGAACTTCTGGATCTTCTTCCAGAAGGTCTGTGAATGTCCTTTAGGAGTCCACAGCTCACCCCAAGGTTACAGAAGCTCTGAGTTGCTTCTTGATGGTTAGGTCTTAAACTTCCAGAATGCACCTGGTTCAAACTCAAAAATGACCACTGGACAGTGGTCAGCTGGTCAGTGTCTTCAGGATTTGATGCAGGGGACTATGGTAAGCTCTTTTCTATCTGTAGTAAACAGGAAGTCCCTTCTTAAACCAGTTGAAACCAGGCAAAGTCCTTGTTGTGGTAAAGCCCAAGTATGCAACTGGTGTAGTCCTTCAGAGTGCAGTGTCCAGGTGTAGGTCAGGCGTCCAGCAGGGCAGTTCTTCTTCTTCTTGTTCCTGGTAGGGATCTGAGGTGTGGGTGCAGCTCTTCCATATTTATTCTTGCTCCTGGGGTGGAAAGCTTCCATATTTATTCTTGCTCCTGGGGTGGAAAGCAGGGGAGGGGGCAACTGTCCAAACACAGACAGGACACCACCCTCTTGGATGCCTACTTCCTGGGAAGTGTGGCAAAAATCAATCCCAGGGAGCAACATTCTTTAAAGATCCAAAATGGCAGAATCAAAATTTTGGAGGTTTGGTCTGGCTGAGTCCACCCACTGGTGTGGCTAAAACTCTTGAACATGCCCTTTTCCTGGCCTCTCCTGATCTAATCAAAGGGGCACCTGGTTGTCTGGGTTTGCAGGAAATGGGGGAGGTCCTGAGCTGCTCCATATTTTCTTCCCTCCTTTGAAGACCAATTTGGCTGCTCTTCCCCCATCCTGTTTCACTATCAGCTGAGGCAGATCTCCTCCCCAGGCATGTCCTTTATCTTCAACCCAGGCTACTTCATACCTCCTCAAGGCAGCCTAGCCAGTTTAATACCAACCTTGAAATATTTAGCTCCCTTTGGGACTTTATTGATTAAAAATAAAGTCGCCCCATTTTAGCACATGGAACCCATTTACTACAATGAGGGAAAAACAAATGTGGCTATTTTCCCTCACCAGGGCATACAAAACATATTTTATAAGGTCCCTGCTTATAGTTACCCTGCACCCAACCCAAGGGGTACCTAGGGCACACCAGAGGGGTAACTTATATATACAAATAGGGTAGTTTAAGACTTTGGAAGTACTTTTAATTCCAAAGTCAAATTTGAAGATCACTTTAATTGAAAAGCAGCCAGCAAGATAGGCCTGATTTTAAAATGACACTGGGCACCTCAGCAGTGCACCTATAGGTGCCCTACCTATGCTGGGGTCCCTAAACCTATGTGCCCTACCATATACTAGGGATTTATAAGTAGGTTGATACCGCCAATTATAATTAGCCTAATTTGCATATCCACTTTACACAGAGCACTGCCACTGGGACTGGTTAGCAGTACTCAGGACACAGTCAGTAACCACCAATATCTGTCCAAAATGTTCAGAGGTGACCAGGGCAAAAAGGAGGACTTTTCTACAGGGCATTATGTTATGGCACTGGCTATGAGGAACACCCCATAGGTCAAAACGTGTTAGCCCAGCCAA
Source organism: Pleurodeles waltl (assembly GCF_031143425.1). Lineage (NCBI taxonomy): Eukaryota > Metazoa > Chordata > Amphibia > Caudata > Salamandridae > Pleurodeles > Pleurodeles waltl. The sequence continues at coordinate 508,952,307 of NC_090444.1, read as the reverse complement.
GTAAAGATTTTGAGATCATATCATCTGGAGTGTTGGCTATTCCTTTCATGTTGTCTTGGAGAGAGGTTTATTGTACATAATTAGCGGGTCCTGTGCCCACTGCCTTGTACCACCTCATTAGGTAGATAAAGTCAAAAGAACTGCAGAATGATATACGTGGTGAGATATATTTATGTATATCACCACGTATATCATCCTGCAGTTCTTCCGACTTCATCTCCCAAATGAGGTGGTACAAGACAGTGGGCACAGGCCGGCTAATTATTATATTTATATATATATGTGATCAAACCAGCAGATAAAGGTGGGAATGTTGTTTCATGGGATTTGCAAAAATACCAAAGTGAAGCAAGTTGATAGCTGCTGTTTTGTAAGTGCTATGAGAAGTCAACAGTGACAGCATATCGAACATCAATCACTATGTTCCATGACTTACTTGTTGATAGCTATAATTATGGTCTCCTTATTGATGATGAATTTAAATTCCTGACAGTTAGAAAACCCACAGCACCTTGTTTCTACATGTTGCAAAAGATTCATAAGGATAGTCAGAATCCTCCGGGCAGACCCATAGTGTCAGTGAAAGGTAGCCTTCTTGAGAATGCTTCAATTTATTTAGACTATTTTTCATGTCCATATGTATTTAGTTTGGCTTCTTACTGTAGAGACACTATGGACTTTATTACTAAGATACAAGGTATTCCATGGAAACCACACTATATTATGGTTACCATAGATGTAGTGTCGTAATACACATGCATCCCACATGACCTAGGAATTCGGGCATGTCAGCATTTGTTTAGGGACAAACCTATCAGGTTATATGAACATTCTGAATTGCTCCTAAAAATGCTAAGATTTTGCTTGGAGAATAATTTTTTCCTCTTCGAGGATCAATGGTTTCGAAAGATTACTGGGATTGCGATGGGGATTTCCTTTGCTCTGAGCGATGCCTGCCTCTATATGGGTTGGTGGGAGACATACCAAGTAATGTCAGATGAAAATGAGAAATGGTGTAATCATATAGTTTTTTGGACAAGATACATTGATGACATTACTATATGATTTATTGGACTCGTTACCTACTAATAATTTGAACCTCAAATTCACATATAAGATACACACACAAGTTATTGAATTTTTGGGTGTTGAGGTTACAGTTGATGGAGACACACTTCAGACCAATTTCTATAGGAAGAGTACGGCGGGAAACAGTATTTTGCATGCTTGCAGCCATCACCCACCTAAGCTCAAGTGGAGTATACCATATGGGGAATTACTTAGGGCAAAAAGAAATTGCAGTACATCTCAGAGTTTTTTAAATGAACGAGCAAATATGATTAGGAGGTTTAGATCCAAGGGATATTGGATTCGAGTAATCAAAAATGCTTGTCAAAAGGTGGAGGAGGTCCAGAGGGATGCCCTATTAATTCCAAGGAAAAAGAATAAAGACATTGACAATACTCTGAGATTAATAACTACCTTTAACGCCTATTCGCCTGAGGTAAAGAAAATTATATCTCAATACTGGCATTTGATAAAGGCAGATAAGGTAATTGGCCAAAAGGTCAGTTCCCAGCGAAGAATCACTTACAGAAAGAGTAGCTCTTTACAGGATCTGCTAGTACATAGTTATCAACTTAAAAGCATGGAGACCTTTTTAGGCAAACAATATGGTTTCTATAAATGTGCCAAATGTAAGGCCTGCAGAAACAGCGTTAATTGTGAAGGATATCTCCTACCGACAGGGAAGGAATTAAAGATAAAAAAATTCCTAAATTGTAATTCAGACTTTGCCATCTATGTAATCATTTGTCCATGTGGATTGCGATATGTGGGTAGTACGATTTTCCCTATGAAAAAACTGATTTTGGAACATTGGCGCACCATCAAAAATAATGATATAACCTATCCGGTGGCCAGCCATTGCAATTTGGTACATGGAGGTAAAATTGAGGCAATGTCATTTTTTGGAATTGACAGGGTACCACCAACCCCGAGGGGAGAGCGGGGGTGATAGGGAGCTTAGACTAAGAAGGATGGAATCGAAGTACATAATCCGACTTAATAGTAAGCACCCATGGGGTCTAAACCAGGATGAGGAACCTTTTGTGCACATTGGGTAATTTCAACATTGTATGGACAATAGTGTAAACTATGATTGAGCCATCTAGGATCTGTTAATTCAATTAGTGTTTTAATATTGGCCATTCCCCTGGAATTATATACATCTGAATGTGGATTATTTATTTATTTGGTTTGAACAGGAATGTTACTGAGTATGTTGCTTTGAAGTTTGATAGCAACAACTGATTATTATTTGTGAATATTAATTTTCTCTTAGTTGGACATAAATGTCTCCATTTTTGGAAAAAAAGCTGAAAAATGTAAGATAGAATTATGTATGTATGTGCTTAAAATGTGTCCGTTAAACGATTAAAAATTGGGGCAGTTAAAATTCCTTTACAGGATTCACTGAAGATTTTTTCTGTGTCTATGATGATTAATGGTATATAGTACATGGGAGGGGGGCCTCTGTAATGACTTGGGCCAAAGAAGAAGACCGTTATGGTTGAAACGCGTTGCCAGTACAAGTCATTTTAGTGAAAGTTGATTTCAGCCTTGAATAAACATCGTGGTTGTTTGGAGTGCTGGCTGAGAATTGCAATTGCTTTTGTTATATAATTGTGGGTCCTGTGCCCTTAACGGTGCACCAGCTTCGAAAGGCAGCAACAGGAAGAACAGCAAGACTTGGAATGTTAATATATATATTAAGGGACATTATTGTTAGGCTCACATTTTAAAGGTACAAAGCCGTAGAAATTCACCTGTTATAGTTAGAATTATTTGAAGTAACTATTACTTGCGCTCTAGGGAAACTATAACTCAAGCCCCGCCATGCAGTTTCTAATCAATAATTTTACTGTAGATGTTATACTGACATTATCACTGATGTTATAAAAGATGACGTGAGTGGTGTAATTTGTGGGGTAATTAGCAGTACATTGTGAGGGTGCAAGTTATAGCTACCTTAGGGTGCTAATTATAGGAAGGGGTGATGAAGGAATTCTGTAAACATCTCTTAAATTGGAAGGATGAAGGATTGTTGAGTCCTGATGAGTATAGTTTCCATAGGAATGATACCCCAAAATTGCCAGTTTTCTACCTTATAACTAAGATCCATAAAAATGTTACTAGACCCTCAAGGAGGCCATTCATTCTATGGAAAGCTTTCTTGAAAATGCGTCACAATATATAGATTCTTTTCTCAGATAATTTGTCCTAAATTTGCCCTCCCATTTTAAAGATAGTACTGACTTCTTAAAGAATTTTTTGGGAGTTCCATGGGAAAAACGTTTACTTTTGCTTACACTGGATATGATCTCCCTATATACGAGTATTTGGCATGATGATGGGCTCTAGGCAACTGCATATTTCTTAAGAGCAAGACCTATAAGGTTTTACAAACACAGCAGGATGCTGTTAACTATGATGAAGCAGTGTTTTAAGCACATTTTCCTCTTTGATAACCACATTTTTGACCAACTACAAGGAACTACAAAGGGGACCAACTTCACCTTAGCTATGCGAATTTGCATATGGGATGGTGGGAGGATCAGGTCCTTAACAACCCACCAATAGATATGTAGCAGCCATATATAGTTTAATGGCCATTCTACACAGGCAACATTTTTGTAATCTAGAGGGTTGATAAAGAACAGTGTTGAGGAATTTGTGTTGAGTTTGAACATGAATGATCTGAATTTTAAATTTATTCGTAGTGTAAGTTGTCAAGAAATGGAGTTCTTAGATGTAAAGGTGCTTGGGGTGAACCAGAGACTAGAGGTGGTATTGTACAGGGAGCCCATGGCAGGGAATAGTTTCTTACAAGGGCCCAGTTTTCATCTTACCTCACTGATTAACAGCATATCTTTTAGGGAGTTACTGAGAACAAAAAAAATCTGTGGTACACAAACTGGCTATGATAAAGAGAAGAAGATGGTATTAGAGAGATTGAAAGAAAGAGGACATAAAAACGAAACACTAGATAAGGCATGCACTAAGATTGAATCCATAAACAGAGATGAGTTGCTCTTCAACTAACCATCTAAGAAAGATAAGAAGACCACACAATATGGGTTTATCACCACTTTTAATAGAGGACACCTTGGAATGAGAGCTATTTTGAATAAACATCGGCAGCTTCTTATTAACGATCCTATGATAGGAAGTGACATATCACGGAGACCGATGGTGACTTTCCGCAGAGGGAAATCTACTGGAGACAGTCTGGTAAGAAGTGATGTGAGACATAAAAGTGAAGGGGCATGGCTCATGAAAGTGTACTAGGTGCAAAGCCTCTAAAAATATAGAGAATCTTAAACATGTGCTTATTAAAGGTACAGTAGCATACAGGATACGAGGCTCATTTTGATTGTAAGAGTGCCCACGTGATGTACATTCTGAGGTGCGCTTGTCCCAAAATGTATGTGGGAAGCACAACCTCCAGGTCCATAAGTGAGTGCTACAACACCTACCTGCTATTAAAAATAAAGATATCACTTACCCGGTACCAGGGCATCTAAATGAAGTACATGATAGCAGAATAGAGGATCTGAAATACACTGTAATTGATGGAGTAAAAAAGAATGTAAGAGGTGGGAGCAGAGAAAGGGGTCTAAGAATTTTAGAATCCAGGTGTATTGTATCCTTTAACAGCAACAAACCGGGGGGTGGGGTGAACGCAGGAGATGAAATGCATGTCCATGTGTGAATGATACTTGCTCAGGATTTTATTTTATTGGATAAATGGTGATCTGCCTTATCTGTAAAATTAGTTTGAATAGTCAGATATGGTAAAGCGAACATGTTATTTTTTGGAGTTGGTGAAGAGGACGCGAAATAGCTATGATATCTCGATTTACCCTTTGGGGAAGATTTTAGCTAAATGATTAGAGAGGTGGGAGTACAGGCAGTGACAGCCCACTGGTGCATGATAAAATGCTGTCCTTATGAGATTATATTACAGTGATACACACAGAATGGTATTGTTATTGTAAATGTGATCTATACCACATAGAGGTCTGGAAAGTGGCTTAAAAGCAGCAGCAGACTTTGTGCATTTAGTATCCAATTGGTCTTGTTATGTGCAGGTGCTCCGTTACACTTCTACAATAAAATATTAAATTGCTTTAAATGAATGTGCACACAGAGATGTTTTAGTTGACATTAAGCTCCTTTCGCTATATCAAAATATTTTTTGATTTCTTGATTGCTGTTTTTGGTTCTGAGCTTCTGTAATTGAGATATCACTTTGTATTGGTTGGAAACAATCACTTGAGGTTTCAAATAGAGAGGCAATATGTTGCCTCGCAGGTCGAGAAAGGCACTCGGTGCAAACATGTTCTGTTGTGTTTGCTTATTAAACGTCACCGTCACTGAGTGCTGTCCTCTTTATAAAAATTTTGCAGAGGAGAAATTGATATATATATATGTATATGTACATATATATATATATATATATATATATATATACATATATATATATAAACACTCCCTTATACGTAAATAAGGCCACTGGCACTCCGTGAAAGTATAAATAGGATTTAATTCAATCCACACAGGAACGCGTTTCTGGAGGTTGAGAAAGGCGGAGACGCCGAAACGCGTTCCTGTGTGGATTGAATTAAATCCTATTTATACTTTCACGGAGTGCCGGTGGCCTTATTTACGTATAAGGGAGTGTTTGTATTTCAGACGTGGTGGCGCGCGTCTACCCGGCACCATTGGCGGTCAGGAGCAACGAGGGTACTGCCAAATACAAGTGTGAATATATATATATATATATATATATATATATCTTAGTACAACACGCTCCATTGAGGGGCCACAGACCCTAACAGGGCAGCCTCCGCATGAGGGCGAAGCATCCCATCTTAACATAGAACAAAAGTAGCTAAGGCACCAGCTTGGGATCCATCCAAACATTTTATTCCAGAGTGAACAACAACTCTCCTTTTTCTGACGCGTTTCGGCTCCAACTGCCTTGTTCACAGGTGAGACAATACAAGTGATCACAAAGCCAGTGCTTTTTAAATTGTTGATCATGTGACCTGATAATCACGAACTCCATGTCCCAAGGTGCACCATTCCATGTTCTTGAACTCTGGTGCTGAATCATTGTACTGCATAAAATAGCGTTTTGGGCACCAAAGTTACAATGTAAATTGGAAAAGTGTCCTTATTTAAAGTTGTTGCCCATATTCCTCTCGTTATAAGGAGGTCCCAAACAGCTAGAAGGGAGGTAAAATACCTCTCTCCCATCCCTTGCTCACCTCTGTTTGACCTTCTGTCTCGGATAAATGCCGCGGATCTCACTGAGGAAAGCGGGTCGGGCCCCTTCAATAAAAATCTTAGTACAACACGCTCCATTGAGGGGCCACAGACCCTAACAGGGCAGCCTCCGCATGAGGGCGAAGCATCCCATCTTAACATAGAACAAAAGTAGCTAAGGCACCAGTTTGGGATCCATCCAAACATTTTATTCCAGAGTGAACAACAACTCTCCTTTTTCTGACGCGTTTCGGCTCCAACTGCCTTGTTCACAGGTGAGACAATACAAGTGATCCCAAAGCCAGTGCTTTTTAAATTGTTGATCATGTGACCTGATAATCACGAACTCCATGTCCCAAGGTGCACCATTCCATGTTCTTGAAATCTGGTGCTGAATCATTGTACTGCATAAAATAGCGTTTTGGGCACCAAAGTTACAATGTAAATTGGAAAAGTGTCCTTATTTAAAGTTGTTGCCCATATTCCTCTCGTTATAAGGAGGTCCCAAACAGCTAGAAGGGAGGTAAAATACCTCTCTCCCATCCCTTGCTCACCTCCGTTTTACCTTCTGTCTCGGATAAATGCCGCGGTTCTCACTGAGGAAAGCGGGTCGGGCCCCTTAAATAAAAATCTTAGTACAACACGCTCCATTGAGGGGCCACAGACCCTAACAGGGCAGCCTCCGCATGAGGGCGAAGCATCCCATCTTAACATAGAACAAAAGTAGCTAAGGCACCAGTTTGGGATCCATCCAAACATTTTATTCCAGAGTGAACAACAACTCTCCTTTTTCTGACGCGTTTAAAAAGCACTGGCTTTGTGATCACTTGTATTGTCTCACCTGTGAACAAGGCAGTTGGAGCCGAAACGCGTCAGAAAAAGGAGAGTTGTTGTTCACTCTGGAATAAAATGTTTGGATGGATCCCAAACTGGTGCCTTAGCTACTTTTGTTCTATGTTAAGATGGGATGCTTCGCCCTCATGCGGAGGCTGCCCTGTTAGGGTCTGTGGCCCCTCAATGGAGCGTGTTGTACTAAGATTTTTATTGAAGGGGCCCGACCCGCTTTCCTCAGTGAGAACCACGGCATTTATCCGAGACAGAAGGTCAAACGGAGGTGAGCAAGGGATGGGAGAGAGGTATTTTACCTCCCTTCCAGCTGTTTGGGACCTCCTTATAACGAGAGGAATATGGGCAACAACTTTAAAGAAGGACACTTTTCCAATTTACATTGTAACTTTGGTGCCCAAAACGCTATTTTATGCAGTACAATGATTCAGCACCAGAGTTCAAGAACATGGAATGGTGCACCTTGGGACATGGAGTTCGTGATTATCAGGTCACATGATCAACAATTTAAAAAGCACTGGCTTTGTGATCACTTGTATTGTCTCACCTGTGAACAAGGCAGTTGGAGCCGAAACGCGTCAGAAAAAGGAGAGTTGTTGTTCACTCTGGAATAAAATGTTTGGATGGATCCCAAACTGGTGCCTTAGCTACTTTTGTTCTATGTTAAGATGGGATGCTTCGCCCTCATGCGGAGGCTGCCCTGTTAGGGTCTGTGGCCCCTCAATGGAGCGTGTTGTACTAAGATTTTTATTGAAGGGGCCCGACCCGCTTTCCTCAGTGAGAACCCCGGCATTTATCCGAGACAGAAGGTCAAACGGAGGTGAGCAAGGGATGGGAGAGAGGTATTTTACCTCCCTTCTAGCTGTTTGGGACCTCCTTATAACGAGAGGAATATGGGCAACAACTTTAAATAAGGACACTTTTCCAATTTACATTGTAACTTTGGTGCCCAAAACGCTATTTTATGCAGTACAGTGATTCAGCACCAGAGTTCAAGAACATGGAATGGTGCACCTTGGGACATGGAGTTCGTGATTATCAGGTCACATGATCAACAATTTAAAAAGCACTGGCTTTGTGATCACTTGTATTGTCTCACCTGTGAACAAGGCAGTTGGAGCCGAAACGCGTCAGAAAAAGGAGAGTTGTTGTTCACTCTGGAATAAAATGTTTGGATGGATCCCAAACTGGTGCCTTAGCTACTTTTGTTCTATGTTAAGATGGGATGCTTTGCCCTCATGCGGAGGCTGCCCTGTTAGGGTCTGTGGCCCCTCAATGGAGCGTGTTGTACTAAGATTTTTATTGAAGGGGCCCGACCCGCTTTCCTCGGTGAGAACCGCAGCATTTATCCGAGACAGAAGGTCAAACGGAGGTGAGCAAGGGATGGGAGAGAGGTATTTTACCTCCCTTCTAGCTGTTTGGGACCTCCTTATAACGAGAGGAATATGGGCAACAACTTTAAATAAGGACACTTTTCCAATTTACATTGTAACTTTGGTGCCCAAAACGCTATTTTATGCAGTACAATGATTCAGCACCAGAGATCAAGAACATGGAATGGTGCACCTTGGGACATGGAGTTCGTGATTATCAGGTCACATGATCAACAATTTAAAAAGCACTGGCTTTGTGATCACTTGTATTGTCTCACCTGTGAACAAGGCAGTTGGAGCCGAAACGCGTCAGAAAAAGGAGAGTTGTTGTTCACTCTGGAATAAAATGTTTGGATGGATCCCAAACTGGTGCCTTAGCTACTTTTGTTCTATATATATATATATATATATATATATATATATCTATATACATATTCACTAAAAAAACCAAAGGTTACAGAGACGTTGAGGTTAGGAAGTTAGAAAATAGATTTAAAAAACATAGAAATTCACTGAATAAAACATAGGTTACAGAGGCATTATAGTTAGGCTCACATTTCAAGGGTATAAAACCATAGAAATTCAGCAATTATAATGAGAGTTGCCTCAAGTAGCTATAACTCATGCTCTAAGGTAACTATAACTCACGCCCCCACCATGCAGGTTTTTCCTAAAACTTTTTTTGAAACAATGGCACTGCCCCCCTTCCCAGGGCCAATCTCAGCCTGGGGGACCCCATCCCCTGGGGTCTAGCCTAACTATTAATTTTTCGTGTGTGGGGTTCTGAATGGCCCCTCTTTCCAGGGCCAATCTTGGTCCCGGAGACTCAATCCCGGGGGTCTGGCCATGTGACCTGGGTGCCACAAGGGTACCTAGTCACAATATTGGAGACACCTGGGGGAAGCCTCAAGGCCCCTGTGGTCCCAGCCGGCTCTCCACCTCATGTGGGAGGTGGCACTGTTGTGAGAGCAGTTTCCTCTGTTTCCCTGCCTGCATTTCACGGGCAGGGAAACAGAGGAAACCTCCAGTCTGAGTAAGCAAGAACTGTTTGACAGCTTTTGTTTACCCAGAGCAGAGTGTTCGCTCTGGCTTGGCGGGAGCTGTTAAAGCTCCTGACAAGTCAGAGCAAACAGCTATGTCCTGAGGTGGGCACCCTGGGACATAACAGGAGCTATCCCTGGGGTGTGGCAATCCACAGGGCCATCAGTGGCACCTCTAGGGGGGCCACATGGCCTTCCCTCCAATATTAAATCTCCCCCAGGAGGTGGTGGTCCCGGGAGCCCAGGGGTCTGCACTGTACCCCCAATGTCTTTTAAAATTAGCCCCAGTGAAGTGGTGGTCCCCAGGGCAGCAGGGGGTCAAGCCCCCCCATGTTTCTTAAGTTAAAAGCTAGGGGGAGGTGCTAGTCCCAGGGGCTGCGGTGGGAAGATGTCCCCTTGTTTCTTAAGTTAAAAGCCCCAGAAAAGTGGCACTTCCCTGGGGCTGCGGGGGGGGCAGCACCCCTGCATTTCTTCAGTTAAGAGACCCAGTGAGTAGGCAGTCCCCGCGGCTGCATTATTTTGATGAGGTGCCCTAGGGAGGTAGTGGTCCCCAGGGCTGCGGGGGGCAGGTGGGCCCGTGTATTCTTTACATTGAGTGTCCTGCAGAGCAGGCAGTCCCTGGGGCTGCGGGGGCCAGGTGACCCCCCTGCATTATATACATTCGGTGTCCCAGGGATGTGACATTCCCTGGGGCTTTGGAGGTCAGGTCGGCCCCCGCATTCTTTACATTAAGTGCCCCAGGAAGGTGTTGGTCACCGGGAGTGCCGGGGGACCGGACGGCCACCCGCGTCACAGTACAATATAGCCCTAGGGAGGTAGCGGTCTCTGGGACTGCAGGGGGCTCGGCAGCCCCTGTATAGAAAATGTAAATGCCCCCGGAACCTGGCCTACCAGGGCCATGTTTTTTTCCCAAATTTGTGATTTTATCGCCTATTTTTCACAAATTTGTGGGAAAAACAAATAAGTCCATATATTTTTTGCTTTATGGCTGTATTCGGGCTGCATCTTAACCTCTCATGAAAACTTTGATGTGTGCAAGGCATATAGAATGTCCAACGTCAGTCTTGAGGGAGTAAAGTACTTTAACATCAAGTACTTATGCTAAGGATCAGTATTGCCAGCACTTTCACTTCAAGCAGAGTCTTCCGGTGCCGGGCGCTGACATTTTTTCCATAATCAAAAACAATGCAGTCATATCAGGGTGCACTGCAACTGCTGGTGCAAATGCCAGGGGCAGACCAGGAGAGTTTATAAATTAACCAATGAGTAACATGTGTGCATTACCACCTTGAGAAAGGCAAGAGTTGAAACCTGTTTGTGGTGCTTGTAGAAAAAAATAGCAATTTGTCTGAATAAATTAAACCTCCTGGGAGTGCGGTGAAGTTAGTGGGTTTCATAATCTTCAGGGGGCTGGTCTGCCCAGGCATCTGCAACAGCAGTTAGAAGGCACCGTGATGGGACCACATTGTTTTTGACCACTCATACACCTGCTCACACACCCACAAAACAACTTACAAACCCACTCACAGACCCAGACAACAACTCACACACCCATCCACAGACTCACACAGCCACTCACATAATCATTCACAGACCCATTCAGCCACTTACACCCACTCACACACATATACAGTAATTCATACACCTATTCACAGACTCACCCAGCCATTCACACAGCCACACACAATCCCATACAGTCACTCACACACCCACTCAAACAACCATACAGCCACTTACACACCTACATATATACCTATGAAACCACTCAAACACCCACTTATAGACCCACACAGCCACTCACACACCCAGACACCTGACACACCAAAAGAACCCCTAACACAGTCACTCACACAACCACACTGACACATCCACTCACACAACCATACAGCCAGTCACACACCAACTCATACACCCATATGGCCACTGATAGACCAACTCACAGACAGCCACTCATACACCCATAAAACCACGCACATACCCACACACAGACCCACACAAAATCACTCACATACCCACCTACAGACCCATACAACCACTCACACACTCATTCACTGACCCACACAGCTACTCACACACGTACTTTAACACTCATATAGCTACTCAAACACACACTCACTGACCTATACAGCCACTTATACACCCATGCAGCCACTCAAACATTCACTCACACACCCATAAAGCCACTCAAACTCTCCCTTACATACCCATACAACCACACACACTCATTCACAGACCCACACAGCCACTCATACACCTATACAACCACAACTGTCTCTTCACTATCGGTCTGGTGGTCGGTTTTCTGACCGCCAAACTCATAATCAGGCCCCTACTCACAGGCCCATGCAGCCACTCACACCCACTCTCGCACCCATATACCAGTATAGCCACTTACATAGCAACTCACATACCCATTCATACACTCACATACATACTTGCAGACCCACACAGCTGCTCACACACCCACTCACAGACCCACTCAACCACACACACCAACTCACACACCCATATAGCCACTCACAACACCATATAGCCAGTCACACACCAACCCACATACCCACTCACATATCCACTCTCAGACTCACACAGCCACTCGCACACCTACTTACAGCCCCACACAGCCACTCACACACCAGTACAGCCACTAATACACTCACTCACACAGCCATACAGCCACTTCCAAAACCCATACAGTCACTCACATACCAACTCACATACCTACTCACATGCTAACAGACCCACAGAACAACTCACACCTTCTTGCATAGCCACTCATAGACCCACACAGCCACTCACAGACTTACACAGCCACTCACACACCCACTCATACAACCATACAACCACTCACATGTACACTCACACCCCCCACAAATCCACTCACACAACCACTCACAAACCCATACAGCTACTCACACACCTACTTATACAACCATACAGCCAGTGGCACACCTACTCACATAACCATACAGCCACTCAGACCCCCACTCACAGACCAACACAGCCATTCTCACGCCTACTCACACAACCATACAGCCACTCATACACTCACTCAAACACCAACAAAACCACTCACACATCCATTCAAATACCCATACAACCACTTACAAGCCTTCTCAGAGATACATTCAACCACTCACACACCCACTCACAGACCCTTATACAGCCACTCACACACACACACACTCTCACCCCTACAGCCACTTATATACCAACTCACAGGCCCACACAACCACTCACACAACCACTCACACAACCACTCACACAACCACTCACACAACAACTCACAGACTCACACACCCACTTACACATTCACTCATACAACCAAACAACCACTCGCCCACATACTCACACACCCAAAAATCCACTCACACATCTACTCAAACAACCATACAGACACTGACACGCCTACTCACACAACCATACAGTCACTCAGACACATACTCACACACCAACAAAACCACTCTCACACCCATTCACAGACCGACACAACCGCTCATACTCCTACTCACAGACACATACAACCATTCACACACCCACTCACAGACCTACACAATCACACACAAAGCCACTCATAGACCTACATAGCCACTCACTCACACACCCACTTACACACCCATTTAGCCACTCATATAACCACTGTTTTAAATGTGTTGTTATGTTCAATTAATGCTTTTGGTTGGGAACAGATCCGTAGAGCCATCACAGAACCAAAATGTATTGATCTTTTGAATTTAATATATGCTTTTGATTAGGGATCTGCGACAGATCCACCGATCTGAGTGAGAAGTTAAAAAAAAAGAATTTTAAAACAAAACAAACCAGTGTTTGGGAAAAGGGTTGGCTCTGAATAAAGCCTTTGTATTTTTTTATAAATGTATGCATTCATTGAGTAGTGACATCGTAATAAGCAACTAAGGCAGTCCTGAAATAGCAGCTTTTTTCTGGTTACATAGCACCATTGCACACAGTTATTTGATGATACTGCATAAATAAGCAGGGTATAAACAAACACTCACACACCCACTCACATATCTATACAACCACTAACATACCCACTCACAGATCCATACAACTGCTCACACACCTACTCACAGACCCTTTAAGCCAATCACACACCTATACGTGCACTCACACATTCATTCACATACCCATACAGCCACCAAAACTTTCACTCATATATCCTTACAACCACTCACACACTCACTCACAGACCCACACAGCCACTGATATGCGCACTCACACAGCCATTCACCCACTCAGACCCACACAGCCTCTGACAAACCCACTCACAGACCCACACACCTACTCGCATACCCACTCAAATACCCATATAGCCACTTACATACTCACTCACACACTCATAGAGCCACTCACACAACCTCTTATACACCCACAAAAAACCACTCAGACACCCACTAACAGACACAAACAAGCACTAATACTCCCACTCACAGACCCATATAGGCACTCACATACCCAGTCACTCCCCATACAGCAACTTGCACACCAAATCACTGACCCACACAGCTTCCACTCACAAAGCCACATACAACTCACACACTAATCTGATAAAAAAGTCAATAGAAATAAAAACAAATCCATAGGATACATATATATTCCTCCCCAGAACCAGAAGGTGAACCCAATAGCAGCAGCTAAAGCAGGATCATAAAACATCGAAAGTGTGTCATGCAGAACTTGAATATCATTTCAGAATATATTCTGAGTCGGCTTTAAGAGCTTAGATTATCAAATCTTTGACTAGATCTAGTTAGTTAAAATTAGCAGCATTAAATACAGTAAAGTACCATGATGTACAATTTTAACCCAATTTACCTATACATATTATTAAAAAATACCAAACATTTATGACCTCTCCTGGACCAAGACAGTGAACATGATAGCAGCAATTAAAACAGGATTAAAGTGCACACAGGATTGAAAAGTCCATACTACAAAAACATAAACATCATTGCATAGTATTCTTAAAAAAACAAATGGGATCAAGGTGGATTGAAACTGCACCTTCTTCCTTAATTATATATATGCAATTTATGGCACTTTTTGGTGCGCAGGTCATGAGGGCCAACCTCCTAGACCTCAAGTAGCCATGGGCTCATAACATTGAAAAGGAGACCCAGCACATCGTAGTATCCATTGATATCCACAAAATTATCACATTTCTTCAAAAATCACATAATTCAATTCATATTAATACTTCTGTTCTTTATTTATCCACAATGACAATATCTAATCCATCATAGCCAACGCGTTTCGTCCAAACGGACTTATTCAGGGCTATAAAAAATATACAAATACATAAAATATCAATCAATATAATATTCTAAATACATCCTCCACCCATATTAAATGTAAAATGCAGTGAAAAAATTAAAATCATCAATAATCACCATCATGGTAATTTTTTATTTTATTAAAGAAATTAAGCTAATGACTTAACTTATAGAAAAATATAAATGGAGGGAAAAAGGCTAAAATATTTTTGTAATTATGTTTTTTTAATTAATTGCAATAATTTCCAACATTGTCAGTTTTTTATTTATTTCTTCACTTCCTTCACTTCCTCCAAAACTACCTATGTCATCTTATTATGTATTTTATTTTATTTTAAACTCTTCATTTTTATATATATATATATTTTTTTTTAATTAAAAATAAATATATCAAATGTTGTAAAAAAAGTGTTTCTTAATATAGTAGTTGCATATATGTTTCTTCCTACCAAGTGATAAACTTTATCCTCCACATTTAACTTAATTTTGGTTATCAATTGGTTTTAATTACAAACAACTCCAAATTTCAAAGATTTATTTTGTATTCTTCTGATTCTCATCTTTCAATTTTTCCAACACTATTCCATTTCCATTAGAAGTAAGGCTACATATCAATTTTTTATTGTCAATTGATCATCTACTAGGACAAAATAAAGATGGACACATACAGAAGAAACATCAACCCATACCTAGTGCACAAAGTAAACACTCTCAATGTATATTGTTGGACCCAACATCACAACTACAAAGGCCCATCACACGTCGTATGTCCAAATGGTGCCTGTAAGTATTTCAATATCAAAAAATCACCCAAGGACTCATGGTATGTCTCAACATGTAAATGTATGCCTAAACCTGAATGCTGTCTGCATACAGATCTGTAACGGTCAACATATGTATAGTGTGTATAGCAGAGAGAGTTACCTGACTGTAACTCCCAGGAAGCACTGTTTCTACAACTCTAAACACCAGCACTGTGTTCTCTTGTCCAAAGACCCCTGTTTGTGAAATCGCAATTGAAGTACACTCACCTGGAAGGATCCCATTTGTCAAGTGTTGGGAAGTAGAGGGAGTGACATGACTGCAAAGCACAATATGCCCTGTTTCTCTAACTCCAACCACCAGCCCAGTGTACACTTGTCCAAAGACCCCTGTTTGTTATCTCTTAAATGAGGTGTACTCACTTGGGGGATAACATTTGTACAGTATAAGTATTAGAGAGGGGATCTAACTGCAACTCCCAGGAGGCACTGTTTCTACAACTACAGACACCTTGTCTCCTAACTCTCAATTGAAGTGTACTCATCAGGGACGATACCATATGTCAAGTGCCATGAATTATAGATAGTGATCTGACAGGCCCTATTTCAGTAACTCCATCCACTTGTCCCTATACATCGGTTTGTGATCTCCCATATTATGTTTACTTACCTGGGAGGATGCCATTTGTCAACTGTTCGGAAGTAGAGGGATTGACCTGACTACAACTCTAAGGTGGTGATGTTTCTAGAGCTCCAAACACCAGCCCAGTAGTCACTTGTCCAAATACCCTTGTTTGCTAACTCTCAATTGATGTGTGCTCACCTGGGGTGATAACATTTGTCCAGTGTGCATAGTAGAGAAAATGACCTGACTGCAACTTCCAAGACGCACTGTTTCTACAACTACAAAATGAACACCAGCCCAGTCTGCACTTGCCCAAATACATCTGTTTGGTAACTCCCAAATGATGTTTACTCACCTGGGAATATGCCATTTCTCAAGTGTTGGGAAGTAGAAACAGTGACATAACTGCTAAGGCCAGGAGGCCATGTTCCTGTAACTCCAAACACCAGCCCAGTGATCACTTGTCCAAATACCCTTGTTTGCTAAATCTCAATTGAAATGTACTCACTTGGGGGGGGGTAACATTTGTATAGTGTGTGTAGTACACAGAGGTATCTGACTGCAACTGCCAGCAGGCCTTGTTTATGTAACTCCAACCACCAGCACAGTCTGCACTTGCCCAAATACATCTGTTTGGTAACTCCCAAATGAAGTATACTCACCTGGTAGGATTCCATTTGCAAAGTGTTGGGAAGTAGAGGGAGTAATAGGACTGCAAAGCACAATAGGCCCTGTTTTTCCACACACCAGCCCAGTGTACACTTTTACAAAGAACCCTGTTTGTCATCTCCCAAATGAAGTGTACTCACCTGGGGGAATAACATTTGTCCAGTGTGCATAGTAGAGAAAGTGACCTGAGTGCAACTTCTACAATGCACTGTTTCTACAGCTCCAAACACCACCCCAGTCTGCACTTGCTGAAATACATCTGTTTGATAACTCCCAAACTATGTTTTTTCACCTGGGAGGAACCCATTTGTCAAGTGTTGGAAAGTCTGGAAAGTGACATGACTGCCAAGCACAATAGGCCCCATTTCTCTAACTCTAGCGACTAGCCCAGTGTACACTTGCCCAAAGACCCCTGTTTGTAATCTTCCTAATGAAATGTACTCACATGGGGGGCTAACATTTATACAGTGCACATAGAAGAGAGAGTGAACTGACTGCAACTCCAAGGAGGCACTGTTTCTACAACTCCAAACACCAGGCCAGTAGTCGCTTGTCCAAATACCCTTTTTTGATAACTCTCAATTGAAGTGTACTCACCTGGGAGGATACCTTATGCCAGGTGCCTTGAAGTAGAGGAGTGACCTGACTGCAAATCCCAGGAGGCCCTTTTTCAGTAACTCCAACCACCAACACAGTGTTCACGTGCCCCAATACATTTGTTTGTGAGCTCCCAAATTAAGTTTACCCACCTGGGAAAATACTATTTGTCAAGTGTTGGGAAATAGAGGGAGTAAAATGACTGCTAAGGCCAGGAGGCCTTGTCCCTGTAACACCAGCCCATTGGTCACTTGTCCAAATACCCTTGTTTGCTAACTCTCAATTGAAGTGCACTCATCTGAAGGGATAACATTTGTACAGTGTGCATAGTAGAGAGAGTGACCTGACTGTAACTCCCAGAAGGCCCTGTTTTTCTATCTCCAAACACCAGCACAGTGGTTGCTTGTCCAAAGACCCCTGTCTGTAAAATCCCAAATGAAGTATACGCACCTGGGAATGACCAAGCATAGATTATGCACAAATTAGAGGAATTTCTCACTCTGGACTTGCTAACTCAAGATGAAATTATTGAGGACAGGAATCCCACCTTACCCAGTGTGTTCAAGTAATCCTAAGGCCTCAAGCTGCATCACCAGATTAGTATTGGCAGCAGACACATTGACACAGCACTATGCACATGATGACTCCAGTCACGCGTACAACAAAGTCCTGGGTCTGCCTGCATCACAACCAATTAGGCCTCCAAATGGTCAAATGCATATCTTGTCTTGCCACTGTTTTAGCTTCACTGTTGGCAAGATGTTATTTTCAGGCCTCTGCTTACTGTAACTAGAAACCGTTGGAGGTAGATGTCACAATACAACCAGTAACATTGTATGTTTTACATCAACAGGTTGAGCTTCTGCTGGGCACACCTAGACCACGGAACAGCCTGAAACTACCTCCCCCTGGATGAAACCTTCAGTGAAGACAACGCTCTTGGATTTGTGGATGTGGAGGATGGTTCTGGCCCATCTGGGCAACTTGGTCAGATGGTAACAGTGAGTTTTACTATGTCCACAATGTCACCTCTCAGTCCTGCTGCATCAACATCACAGGCAACCACTCACCCCCAACCATCGTCCCGAGCACAGTGTCTACCATCTCATACCCCCAGTCCTAGACCCTAGTTGCAGCGCAACACTTCAGCCAATGAGGGTTCAGGAGCAAGTTGTAGAGGGCCCCCTGTGGTAAGGGCAGATGCCGGTGGTAGTCGGGTGCTTGGGAGTGATGCTCTGGGCCAGTGGAGTGAAGTCCCTCGGGCTGCTCTTGGCCAGGATACCATCAGCCATATCATGGGGGTCTATCTGGAGTCTCAAGGCCTGATGGACCAGGTGTTGACCGAATTCTGGGAAATCAAGCAGCTACAGAGGGATATGCATAGGGACGTGCATGAAGAGATGGAGGCCCAAAATACCAACATGGCTTCCCTAACAGGGGTGCTGAGGGACATATTCACCACCCTGAGCAGGGCCCTTCCTTTGGCTCATCAACAGAATGCCCATCAACATCAGTGTCAGTCACCGAAACGGAGGCCCTAACAGAGGAAGAACAAGCCAAAGACACCCCTACCTCAATAGCAGTAGATTTCTACCCCGCAAACGGGGACGTCCAACAAAGAATCTAGAAGGTGCTGATGGCAAGACACACGCCACTGCCAATAATAGCCCTCTTCCTTAAGGACCTCATTTAGAGTTACAGATTCACTCTGTACTGATCTTGAACCACTTATCACTTCCAATGAGAGGAGTACTATGGGCATTGGCCTCCCAATGGTTTAGCATCTATTCCACTAATTTCATTCAGCATTACTGATCTGAATTTTGTTAGGTCATGTCACATGTATTTTATTTTAGTCATAGCTGCACAATAAAATCACCCTTTATTGACTCATTGTCTGCTGATTCTGATTTCATGTTTAACCATGTGGATATGTCAGAACATGTGCACCATGCAAAGATGATCCAAGCTACTTGTTCAAGATGGGATACATTGCATGTACACAGTGTCTAGAGCAGGTTTACAACCCTTCCGCACAAACACGTACATACAAGTGTCTGGTCAATCCAAATATTTAATAAAGTGTTTAGCACAAAGGCTGTACTGTCAATATGTCTGAACTATTGGATATAAATTATGATTGACTCATACTGAATTAGTGAACATATTGACGGGTGCAGACTCCTAGACTATGGAAGGAAGGAATTTGTCAGATATTGTCCTGTAGAATAGGCAAACATTGAAGTGGTTGATGTCACCAGCTTGAGCCTTATTACATACTACACCAAAGTAATTCAACATCACTTAATCCAAGTTACAGACAGATGCCAGTACAACAGCCCCTGATCACAGGGCCATCATAATCCAGTGCTCCTGCATCTGGTGGTATGACACAAATATATGTCAGTGTTGTGGCACAGGCACTGTGGCCTACGTTGATGAAACACATCTACAGCTTCATACTGGTCATACAACAAGTTCTTAACCAACTTGAAGGAAAAATCATTTGCTTGTAAATTCTTAGCCAACTTGAAGGAAAAATCATTTGCTTGTAAGCTAGGACTACATATGTGATGACCACATGATGACATACATGATGCATCATGCCCACCACAGGACATAAAACAAGTGCAATGGGCACTTCAGAACCTCCACCAAAACACAGTGCAAACTGTTTGGTACAGGTCTCATACACCCAAACTCTGCAACCTACATTACCTGGAATGATACATGTCCACTTTGGATGTCAGAACAGCATCACATACCTGCCAATGTCACAACTCAGAAATGCCCAAATGAAGATGTCATGGTGAAGGTACCTGTACAAAGAACAGAACAACGAGCATAGGCTTGAAACAATACATATGACACAAGTCACATAGCATGCAACTGGAAATCAAGTTACATTGCAAGGAAACTGACACAAACCAAGCAACATCATCAAGGTCGTTATGTGTCAAAAGCTATAATATCAAGCACCCATTGGCTGAATATTGCAGTGTATCAGCTCCTTTGCTGTTTCCAAAGCACTCAACTCCACACATTCTCATAACTACAGTTCAATTTACAGTCACAGTCAGGACATCACATGCCATACTTATACTAATGAGAAGAAGCTGTGGATGAGATCTTCACGCAAGTCAGCTCATTCCTCTTTACCACTGTCATCCTCAGTTGGCATTTCAGGATTCTCCCTCAGTGGCTCCCCCTCCCCTGGGATGTATGGATATTTCTCTGCAGTGTGATGTTGTGGACCATACAGCATGCCACAGTGATTTGACACACTTTCCCAGGTAAGTAGAGGAGGGCTTCATCAGTCCTCCCCAGACAGCGGAATCTGGCCTTCAGGAGCTCAAAAGCCCGCTACCCTGCCACTTCTTCCATGGGCATCATTGAAGCAGACTTCCCCTAGTGTAGTTGGATTTATTAGTGGTGTTACCAACCAAGGATGGTTCGGATATGCTGAGTCTCCTGCTAAGGTATTGGACATAAATGCAACAATAAGTCACTCACTTCATGATGGTAACACCTGACATTGCTCACACACAATCAGGACAGATGTGGCTTGCAAACAAGCCAGGCCCTCTTTGGGTGTAGTTTTGACATCAGCTGGGGTATGATGCTGTTCTGCATTATGAAGGAATCATGGGCTGATCAAGGATAAGGGGCACAAACGTTTGAGAAGTAGAGATCCACCAAACAGACAACTTCCATGTCAATGGAATGGAAGTTCTTTCTGCTGGTATAGACTTATTCAGTGGCCTGCGGTAGCAATAAGGCAACATGTGTACCATCAATGGCCCCCACCACATGTGGGAGGTAGGCAAAGCCGTAGAAGTCAGCCTTCACATTGACTAAATCCTCATGTCGGGGGAACATGATGTAGCTGTGAATGTGTTTCAACACTGCTAAGAGGACATCCTTCAACCTCCGACTGAACAAACATTATGACATACTAGCGGATAGGGCCACGGTATTTTGAAAGGACCCTCTGGCCAGGAAGTGCAATGCTGACATGACTTGCACAATGGGAGGTGTGCAGTATGGATTATTGTTAGCTGGCACTAGATCTTGATGGCATACGTTTACTGTTGTTTGCCTATTCAGACAGTACAATTGTATGATGTGGTGTTCTTCCATGGTCTGAAGGTCTGGCAGTAGATGGTAGACAGGACGTTGTCACATCCTCCCTCTCCCAGGGTACCTATCTGTGACAAGACATGATTCATAACATTAGTCAGTGTGTCCACAGCAACATACATGACGCATGTCAACAATATCATGCGACAAAGCATTTCTAAATGGATAGACATGGCAAGCAGTACACATTCTAGCTGGCAACTACACAAGGGTCACATGTGGCCCTCATGGTTGTACCACATGTGTCCACAACATGGATTTGGGCTATACCCAACCATATGTTACAACATTGCCCATTGAAATGTGACTGCATTTTCTGACCTCCAAAAACTACAGTTGGTGGTGGTGGCCCCTGCACCTCCATCATATGCCATCTGTGTCCTGCAAAACACTACATTGGTGGTTGTTTAGTAGGACCTACATAACAAGACAGCATGAGCATGTTTAAGATAATCCTACACATATAATCTATGTGTGATGCGGTTCACACAGCCATATACAGTAGTTACACCCGCCAAAATGGTGGATGCCTGACATACTCCAATGGACATTAGGAGCCGCCCAAAACCCGGGCGGACATCATCCACGTGGTAGGTGGTTCCAACTGCAGCATACACAGCCATAGTTTAACTTTGTTGCCTGTGGCGGTTGCAGCCCAATGGCTGTGCCCATTGGTGGTGATGACCACCTATGTGGCAGAGGTGACCACCATGTTGTGCATATTCACTAAAATGACTCCTGACACTACTGCCCACAACACCTCCACTACTTGAGCTGCCGTGTGCAGCCTCTGGGAGCATTCATGCCACATGCTACAGGTGATAGGTGCCCTGCCTTATCTCCTGAGGACCTGGTGAAGCTTGTAAATGAGGTCCTTCCCCTCTATGGACAGCTCTATTGCTCACCAGAGGACCCGGTCAGTACCTCGTGGGCACAATCTACTCTGCTTAACACAGTAGTTTCCCTCTTCATGGACTACAATGTGCCCCTGTGTGCCAGTTGGACTTTTTGTGTGCCTGTTGTTGCAGTATGTGTAGCATCAATGGGAGGTAAATGATGCAGGTATTGGTGACCAGTACTATATGTTGTGTTCATTAACATTGTGTTGTGTGGCGTGTTTTTAGGGTCCCAGATACTCCTAGTGTTGGATGCACATTACCAGGCAAGGAGACTTTACTGGCATCCAGTGACATTTTTTGTTATTTATGATGGTTGTAGATCTTAGACAGCATGTATGTGCATGGATGACAGCATGAGCTGTGCATGCATCTTGTTTGAGTCAATTGAAGATCGTGTAAGCAATGTGGATAGTGCCACATAACTTTCAACCCACATCTGGCCTTGCATTACTTTTATGTGGAGGGCATATCATGACTCACTTTGCCCTTCAGGTTGCCTCACAAAGCGCAAGCCACATTGATGATGGGCACATGATGCACTGTCATGCATAGAAATGATGGAAATGTGAGTGTCATGTAGGTTATGTATGCTCAGCCTGAACGTACTAGGGCCTGTCAAATGTATCTCCCAGTATGGGAAATAGTTCAGGCTGTAGGAGAGTCACTGTGGCTATTCAACTGTGGCACTGTGCCTACTACCTGTACACTAGTAGATATTGTTGTGTGACCATTATGATGCTCAGTGGCAAAACGTTCCCTGAATACCTCAGTCCATTGACTTGATTAGGAATGGGTACAGAGGTATACCCTGAACTAGTCCATACTTGCATTTTGCATCATTGCAAATGTGTGTCTTTGACTCCCACAGCTCCATTGTCACATTCACATAAGTCAAAATTGTCCTTTACAACAGTATTGCACAAATGACAGAATTACAGTGCAGACAGTGTGTAGATTCCTGGGAGGCCATGCCATGTGATTTAGTAGCTTGGTCAAATAGCAGACATTGTACAATGCCTACCTTTTTATGTTGGATGTCATCTCTGTGGTTCAGACACATATGTCCAAAGGAGTGTTCTATGGTACAGGTGCATAGCACAGAACTCCGCCCCCATGAATTGGCATGAGTCTGCATTTGGTAGGCCACATATCCACATATGCACAGGGAAGATACTCTCTGTACCCACGATGCCAGCTCTTTCATTGTCATTTGTGTATGGGTTAAGTCTGTACTATGGAAGTTGCCTATAGGGACTGTGTGCAGTGAGTCAGGCTCACAGACTGTGAATGTGTTTGCACAGTCAGGCCTAAGAAGTGTACCTTTCAGAAGCCACATGTTTATAGTGTTTCATTGTGGCTCACACCATAGTACATGTTGCTGGAGCATGGGCTACCTCATGTAACTAAGTTTGCTTAGTCATTCTAGGCTATGAGCAGGGTAGTGGCTTAGTTTGCAGATGGATATAAAAGTATGCAGTCGTGTCTCTGTACTTATTGGCATGTGTGCTTTACACTTGTGGTGTGTTGACAAATTGACCATTTTTTGCTTGGTGTTTCTGACATATGTGTGTGACACAATCATTTTGCAAAAAACTTGTATTTGTTATTACTTGATTTTTCTCTTGCATCCCTATAGGAAAATGCCCATCAGAAGAAGTAGATATAAAGAGCCATCGCCCAGAAGGTGCGGACCCTGGAGGGCCACAGCTGGTGGAGCCGCTACTGTCAAAAAAAGTGGACCTGAGACACTGGGCCCCGAGCTGCGAAGGTCCAGCTGAGGCTCTCCTCTTAATGTGGGCAGGGTGCACATCGGACCATGACCCCACCAAATGTCCTGCATTCTGGTGGTAGCATACCCGGACCTTGGTGGGCATTTGACAGGAACACATCAGCCACAAGGGAGTGAGTACAGGGAATATTCCTGGCTGTCACATAGCCAAGTTAATGTGATAGTTTCTGACATCTCACCCTGACTATTTGGGGCGAGCCATGTATGACACAGTAGATGAGTAACTGTTAGTGTAGATAGGTATTGTGTTGCATACTGATGTGCCATGCCTATTGACCCAGGACTTAAGCCACAACTGTGTGCACTCCACAAACAATTTGCTGTCCAGGGACAACACATGGCTGTGCACATTGATTGATCAAGTAATGTTTGTTGTTGTTGTGGGTGTAAATTATAATCTACGGACCTCTACTCATCAGTGTTACATGTCAAAGAAAAATAAGTGATGGATCACTGTCCCCAGCCATGTGTCTGGTCAAGTGAATAAATTGGCATCTGCCCCCCAGAGGCCACTTGAATCCAGTGTGTGTGTGAAGAGTGCTGGTGCCTCACTAATGTCTATAATGTGAAGATGGCCATCATACATGTGACGGACCATACATTGCTCCTTGCGTCAGCCACAGATCAGAACTTTCCCTTGGTAAGTGGGTAATGTCCATTGACATGATTTATGTGCCATCACTGTTGCCGAAATTCCTTGTGCATACAAATTAGCATGTGTCCCTTACTCCTTTGAGAAAACGTGTGCACTGCTGTTTCATGCATGGTCTACCTATGTTCATGGGATAATTGTTGTATTCCCGCACATATATGTGCATGGTAACCTGTGTTTGGATTAGGACATTTGCAATGGGGCTATATTTAATGTGTGTGTGTGACCATTGATTGTTGGCTCACACATACCCTCACCCATCATAATATATAATTTGGCATGTACAACTGCAGAAGCAATAAGCAACATGACAGATAGGACTAGAGTTGGTACCCACAATTTGCATTTCCATGCAATTGATGTGGCATCATGTGGAAAAGTGCACTGCACATAGGCACTGGGGAAGGTTTGTTACCTAACTGTTGGCATGTGTCATGAAGTGACTTGCAGTTATGTTGGAATCATATGTTGTTGGGTACAACCATTTATCCACAGACATCTGGGTTTGTAGAACCAAAATAATGGAGACAGTGATATAGCTTCCCATTTGTAAACATGTTGAGGACTTTCTACAAGTACTTGTAAATCTCTGGGCCTCTCCAACATACAAAGGACTAATAGTATCTACTGATGCAATCAGAGTATGCCATTGTAAGGGGTGCTAGGCTTCAGTGGTGATTTCTTTGGGGCTTGCTGATTCATTGTGTTGTGGAATTTAGAGATATATCTTGCTGATATTTCGCACATTTTTCCTACAGTGTACAACTCCATGCCAAATGTGTCACACATCTGAGCAACATTAGTACTACCTCCATGACTCCATTAGGACAAACTACACATGGTGAAGTGTGCCTTGTTGATATGTTTCCAGTGTGACATGAGCATTTCAATGTCACCTTCTCCAGGACACTGTACTGTTGTCAGCAACATGGCAGGTTTTAGTAGCATCATTTCTTATTGTTGTGGTATTGTGTATGTGACAAATAGATGTCTGCATGATCTTGTGTGGGATCTGTGGGAATGAACTTGGCTTTGGCCGACTATTGTATAACAACAGGTAACTTAAGTATGCTCCATAAGGGAAACCATTGAAGGTGCAATGGTCTCCTACTTGTTCAAAGGTTACTGTGATTGTACAACTTCACCCATGCAATTGTAGTAGTCAGAGATCCTGATTTTCCTGTGGGCAATTGTTGACAGTTCAGATGGCATGAATGCATATGGTATGGTACATGCAGGAGTCACTTTGATCCATTTTGTTGCTGGGGACTACTTGACGTGATGGTACCGTTTACCAATCACAGCTGTTGTTCAAGTGTTCTCAGGAACATGTGGGGACCCCATTCTCTTTGTATTTGCAGCTTTAGCCCGCACAAGCGAAGGAGACAGAGCTCAACCAAGTGGGGGAGCATCTGGCCACAGTACCTCCAGTCATGAGACCACTGACACAGAGGGAGTAGTGGTCCGGAGGGGTAGTGGACTGCTACGGTGGAGGCTGGATCTACATCCTCATCATCGGATTCTACCTCCAGTGGCCATTCCCCAGTTGTGGTGGTCCCATCAATTCCTACTCCTGTACCATCTTTGTCCACCAAACCCAGTTCTATCATCACCCTCCCTGTTGATCCCCACCAGGTTGGTGGTGCCTGCTCTCCCAAGAGGGTGGGTATCTCCATTGCTGCAGGCACCTTTTCCCCAGCCCCTGTTACCCCTGCTGCCCTGAGTAAGGAGGCTATTGACCTCCTGAGGTGCATCTCTGTGGGGCAGACTACCATTGTGAATGCAATCCAGGAGTTGGCTAGTCAACTTCAGTCAACCAATGCTTTTCTAGAAGGCTTAAGGCTTTCATAGTGCCATGCCTGGCCTACGGAGGTCTTTTCAGGCTCTGGCCACCTCACTAATAGCAGCCAGTCACGTATGCAGCCTCTCAACATCACCACCAGCACCAGACATCCCTACTGACCCACACACAACATCCAGCATACCCACAGGCACCACCACAATAGCCAGTGACACGTTCACCCTCCCCACTATACCCCTAGACACCACCCCAGCACACACAGACACATCCACCACATCTAGCATACCCGCAGAACTACCAGAACAGACACACAAACATCCACCACATCCAGCATACCAACAGACACCACCCCAACAGACACAAACACATCTACAACATCTATCATACCCACTGACACCACCCCAACAGAAACACACATCTACCACTCCATCACCCAGCGCCTCCACCTCCCAGCCTCAAAAAACTCACAAATGCCCACACTCACACACACACACCAGATAACTCCCCAAAATAAATATATCACACACACACACACCCCAAGACATCTACACTGACACACCAGACAACCACTCCCTCAAACTCTGAATCCTCAAACCCTTCTCATGACCGTCCCTGTGTTTCAAAGGAGATTTTCCCTTTTGATCTTCCCCTTTGCCCTGCTCCCTCCAAACCCACTCCCAAACTCAAGAGGCCTCCACAAACATCTAAACCCATCCCTTCCACATTGAAGTCCTCCCTTTTCACACTTGATATCCTGCAAGCATCCATAACCCTCCCCAAGAAGCCCGCCCCTCCGAAGAAGCAGTCCGCCCTTCCCAAACCCATCAATCCCAAATCCAACTCCACCCAAGGATGATCCCTGAGGTGCTCACTTGATACTCCTTCCTGTGGAGGTTCCCTGGAAGTGATTGGAGTCAAGTGTGGGCACAACCAAGTGCATGCACATTAATTGGACTGGCCAATGACCTATGTTCTGAAGATTTTCTAGTTAATAAACCTAAGAAGTTATTTTTTTGGGTATACATTTTTCCTGCAATTCCTTTTCTACCTATACGTTGTTCCTGGGTAACTTGTGTTGTGTGCCTAAACCTGTGCATGTATCACCTTCATTGCTGATCCATTTGCAGTTGTTTGCAAAATCTGACTTTGTGGGCAGTGCTGGTGATACCCAGGACAAGGGAAGATATTGGCTGTGTGGATATGTGCTTGTTAATGCAATTGTGGCGCCATTGCATTGTGTTCTGTTTGATATGGTAAGTATTTAATCTTGTGTCGTCCAATGACAGATTTTATGGTGTTAGACTTGCCCCCTTGAATTGTACATTTGTCTGATGTGTGGAAGCTTGAGTTTTGTTTGTCCAGACAGGGATTGTATTCATATGTGATAGCTTCCTTTGCAATTGACTGCACATGTGTACATTTTGCTATGTGTACCCTGCAGCTACTTCATATAGATGAATGGCCCATGCTGTTGTGGTTATATGTGCTTTCTTGTCTTGCACCTCCAGATTCTGCAGATAGGCATGTCACTTGGCTCTATTTTTGTTTGTCCCTGAGATACCGAAAGGGCCAGTTTCTGTGCAAATATTATTTTAGGGGCATATGCAAAGTGTAATGTATCCCAGTGCACCATCCTTCCCTGAGAGCTCCTGATGCCCCATCCCTATTGTGCAGGTTTATTTTTGCAAAGTGAGCTTTGTATGTTTGTCTCTCAAACTATTGTGCATCCCATTGTCCTTCCATTGTGCTGCAATGTGCATGATGTGTGGGTCCTTTGTGGGGCTGTTTCATGCAAGGGGTGATTGTGTTCTATGACACATCCATACTTATGTGTGTTGAACCTGATGATAGTCCAAAGCATGTGTGCAATGAGAGGGTGTCAGGTGTATTGATAGATGTGATGTTGCTGTTTTGTTGCTGTTGTCTGACACAAAGTTGTATGCACTTCACTGTCCCTGTGCCTGAGATGAGCATACGTGTGTTTTTGTGCAGTTTTGTGATGCAGTGTGAGTTACCTTCCCATAGGGTGCGTTTAATGGCTGTGGATGTGTCATCCATTGTGAATGACTCTGACTGTGTACACAATGACACGTGTGCTTGATGCATGTAGCGTGAGCCCAATATCATGTGGATGACGACGTGATGATCTGTTGTTGAACATAAGGACACAGGTAGGTCTGTGTACTTACTGACTGTTGCGTCCACAGCAGTGTACATTTTGGTCACCATTGATGAGCAGCGGCAGGATGTATGTGAAAGGCTGCATGGAGGCACAGGATGTGTAACGCTGCCTGCAGGTTAGTAGCTCCCGTTATAGTCTCAGTTTCTGCCTGCTGGGATGAGGTGGTTGGAGTGCCACAGTCACATTGGAGGTGTACAACATCATAATGAGTCCAGCAGAAACACAGACTCCGCCGGCCTGTTTGTCCTGTCTCATCACCTCAGCGGTCTGCGCTGCTGGTGGTGCTGGTGCGACAGTGGCGTTATTTGTGCTAAACGCCGGACAACATCGTAGCACAGTGGTCTGACCGCCAAGCCAATGACGGTCAGACCGCTGCTGTCGCCATGGCGGTGCACAGACCGCCAAACTCGCAATGAGGCCCTTAGTTTTTCTAGGGTTGTTCTTACATCCTCCCTCCCCTGTATATTCATGAATTGGATTAATTGCATTCTCAATATTGGCCCAATCTGCTTTTAAAAAGAGGTTCATATCATCAGCAAAAAGATTGATCCTGGGCATCCCTTCTATGGGGACTTAATGTAGGTTACACTGTGGATTCTTACCACCAAGGTCTCAATAGAAATAGCAAAGAGAATAAGTGACATTGGGCACCTCTGATCGGTGCCTCTATTAACTTGAACTACACCATCATCCTTAGCATAGATTATAACTCATGCCTCTGTTCCCTATTACAGATTTTGAGTCATATTGACCACTGAATCTGAAAACCTGAACCTGCTCAAGGTAAAAATAAGGCATTCCAATTGACTAGGTCGAACGCCTTTTCTGCATCGAACATTATAATAACTACAGAATTTTGAGAGTTAGAAAAAAAAGCCAATTCCCTGAATCAAAAAATGTGCATCTGCTACCATCATTCAGCAAGAAGTAGTTCCGGTCTTTTTGGACCAGGATTTACCCTAAATCATTTGTATGTGATGCCCACACTTTTGTAAATATCTTTTAATCAGTATTTAACAGATTAATCTGGCAATAAGAATTCGCGTTGAGAGAAGGCTTCTTTTTTTTCCCAAAACTGACTATTACGGACTCCTTAGGGTTGGATGGTACAGCCATGCCTTTATTAATGAAATGCAAACTTTTTGTCCGGATAGGGAGTAGCTCTTTAAAAAATATTTTATAAAACTAATCTGGAAAACCATCATTGTAAAAGGCTTTGGCATTAGGAGTTTTCTGCAGAGCAGTTCCCACCTCTTGCTCTGCAATTCTGACTGTTAAATTAGTCCTTTGAGCACAGTCCAATTGAGGGAGCCCATTCCGGCCAAAGAACTCTTCCAATTTAGCAATTGCAATAGTGCACGCACATTTATAAATGCCTCTATAATGCTGGAGAAATACATGTGCAATATCTCTTACACCAGACAGAACTAGATTTTAAGTGGGATTTAACATTTTAAGGATGTGTTGCAAGTCTTGTCCAGGCAAGGAACCTCCTGATGAACTGGCTTTCCTCATTTTGTTTTTGCTGGAAGGACTTTGAACTATTAATCTGCTCCAGCATAATGAAGTCTCTCATTTTCTTTTTGGCAAATATAAGCTGTTCTTTTATCCTCGCTCTTTTCTCAGGTCTTGCCCTACCAAGGGTAGCTTGTGTTGTATCGGCAGCTGACTGCAGTTTCTAATTTTGGGCCTTACACTCCTTGTGTTGCTTAGCCTTATGCAAAATCACACAGCGTCAGAGTGCAGCCTTGAAGGACTCCCACACCAAAAACATGGGAGACGATTTACTTCAAAGAACTCACTAATAAATATCAGAGTCTCAAACAGCCAGGTCTGATTAGCTAAAAGAGTCATAAAACTGCTACCTTGGTCTGGCAGAATTCAGTCCTTTGAGCTCAAGATAAAGTCATAAAATTGAATAATTGATAAAGCAATGGCCATTATGTCTGGGTTCCCTCATCTGAGAAACGGGGTCACTAGGAAGAAAACCAGACAGGATGCAGAACTAAATTGGTGGGAGAAACATGTAAACTGCATCTCATGTGGATTGTTTATTCGCCAGGGATCAATCCTGCTTCATTACAGAGAGGAATGAGGGAGTTTTGGGCTTGAGTTTTTTTTTGGTTTATGATGTGTAGATGATAGTTAATTATAGAACAGGGTGTAGTCTTTTAAATTGTACAGGAATATTCTGTTGCCTCTGTCTGTGAAATGGACTGTGTTGTTTTGAGATATTACGTCCACATCAAAGTGTTAGTTGCTGTAGTACATAGAGCCTAGGTTGTGGTCTCAGTGAAATTCAGAAACAGTTTTATTGACATGTGTTCTGGATTTCTCTGTCTGAGGACTAGATTTGATTGACCACTGCCACTTCTGTCTTTGGCAAAAGTTGTAGACCACTAAGGGAATGTGTAGGAAAAGTGTCATTAATCTACCAAAGGTATCCCTCATTAGGACTTCCATTCCTACCCTATTAATTGTGCATAGTTCATTGACACGACAGTACACAATTATGAATTCTGGATGTTGGCAATCCGCAATGCATTCAACCAAAGGCAGATATTGATGCCACTTTAACCCTCTCTGTCCAACCCAAGTAATGTCTACATTAGGCAAACTAGTTCACTGTCAATGCAACTCTTTTTAGCACTCTCCCTGGCCCAAAACACATATCTATGGACCACAACCCACACTCTGACCTTTTCTGAGACACACAGGAGTAGTACACATGAAAAGGCTGCAGCAGAATGAGGCAGTTTTGAAGATGAAAGGCAGTTAAAATGGAGGACAGCACTTAAAATATAAAATAACATATTTGATTGGATGGTGGAGATGTGCAGGGAACAAAAAATAGGTAGTCTGTGATTGGCTTTGAAAAATAAAAAGTTATGTTGTTTGGGCTATGTTTGGAATGGCAAACAGACAATCACACCTGCTACTGTTTAATTTGAAGCTAGTATTCTGTTCAGACAAAGTCTTTTCTCCTGCTACTAGCCAGAGAGTTTTGCAAACATGGTTACTATGGAACTGAGCTCAAAGAGTGTCAGGGGGAGGGAACAAAAGGGGTTGCAGTATTAAACTCAAAAGCAGAGTGGTGTAAAAATAAAATGCTCAGCAGGGGGTATGGCTTGTAATTGAGCATTTATTTACAAAGTAACTATAAATAGCAAGGATTGACAGAATATTGTTAAATGCTTGTAAGGGCTTGCTTGAGGCTCCAAGGATCTGCTACGGATTTACACATGGGCCGTGCTGGGCATCGCAGTGGATTTGTGGATCTTCCCAAAAAGCTACCAAATTGAACTTCTTAACAGGAGACTTAGAAATAGTTAAAATAGTCATCATTTAGAAGTGTTATATCAAAATTAAGAGATGAAAGTAAGTCTGTGATTTGCTAAACACAAGAGAATGAGTTAAAGCACAGGGGATGAACTCTACACTGCCTGGGGGGGCCCGAGCCACAAACCCCATTAGAGCTGCTGGCTGCCACTTTGCGCCTGGAGGCACAGTGAAAAGGTTGCTGAATTCCTGCTCCATTGGACGAACTCTACGCTGCCTGGGGGGGGCGAACCACAAGCCAGAAACTCCTTTTCGGTATTAAAGCCGCTGGCTTCCATTTTGTGTGCGGAGGTGCGGTGAAAAGGTCGCTGCATTAACGCTCTGCGAGAGGTGGGCTGGAAGCACCCGGGCACGTGCCAGGGCAGAGACCGCGCCAGGTAGTGGGCCCGTCTGTGCCCGTCAGAGCCCGGAGCAAGCTGGGATGGACATACTCTGTTCGTCCCTTTGTTTGAGGATTTGTATAAGTCCTGCCTAGATTAGTAAAGATTATTTTATTTAGCAACTATAGATCACATTTATAATGGGGAAAAGAAAACAAAACCAAGCGGGAATGGTATTAGTACAAAAACTTCTAGCACTACTAATATGATTACTAACTATCTTACATACGCTATGGAGAAACTCAATGAAGAGATTATTAATGCTGAAGCACATCTAGTGGCAACCAAAAATGTTTTACATGAGGCTATTATAGAAGTGAGTACTGAGGCTGCTAACTAGATAATTGAACTAGAAAGTCCAAAGGAAAGTACTTTTGGGGTGGTTCCCAGGTCTTATTTAGGCCCATCAGCACCAACAGTTACAATAGTAGAAATTGAATCTTTGAATAGTATAGATGATACAACCCCTCTCCTCCACCTAAGAAGAAGAGAAGTAGGCAGAAAACAAAATCTAATCTCATACCACCATTACAGCCTCCTAAAGAGTAGTAAAATAACTTCTGAATTACAAGGAGGTCACTGGTTAGTTGCACCAATATGCCAGGATGGCCCCCATTAAAAAGTATGGAAACTTTGCTCAAGAAATTACATCGTAAATTAGATGATATAGAGCCCAAAGTATTGCTAGAAATTAAGGAGATAAAAGAACGTGTAAGCAAGATAGAAGTAAGTGTTAACACAGTGATTAATGCTAAAAACCCCATCTGTGGTTGTGATTCCACCTGAATGAGAATCAAATGGATATAAGTATAAGGGACAATACAATGACAGGGAATAAAAGAGGTACGAAAAACTACCACTCTACACTGAGGGAATACTCTCAACTAAACACATCTATTACTAATCAAGTGAGGCAATCAGATGTAAATCACAACAGGCAGATTGTGAAGGATGTTTTACAACTACCCCCAGATGCCACTCCATACACAATCATACTTTAAAATGTTCCCAAACTAGGATCAAACATCGTTGAGACTTGCCCAGAATTAGGAATAAAGTAACACATTGGATGTTGATGAATATATACACACCTGATATATTATTTCACAAAATTTTATATGCAAGATGAGTTCGGTGGTTGGGATATTTGGAAGAAGAAAAGGGAGGTTATATAGTGGTTAATTTTCATGACCCTCGTTTTGTGGACAAATTATTACTAGATTTAGATGAAAGACATCAAACTTCTATACATATGAGAAGGGAGATAATGGCTGTCCCCCTAGGGTATTTCTATAGAACGCTGAATATTTTAGGTGCAAGATGCCCAGGGGATACCAGGAAAGGACCCGGTAATCTGGAAAGGCATGACAACCTAGAATGTTCCAATCGATTTACCCCCCCTGAGTAACACAGAGAATCTGGAATGACAGCAGGAGGATATGAATAGAATAGGGTATTTTGCACTAGATGAAACACCAATCATCACTATAGAGTCAGAATCCAATATCCTGAGCTGTAATGGTAATGTCGAGACTGACGGAAGGTCCTTAGTAAGGGACTCGATTACCCTTATGTCGTGTAATATAGCTGGGGTAACAACTAAACTGGCTGACAAGGAATGCCAGACCATAATCGTTTTTTCACATATAATCTGCCTACAAGAGACATGACACACGGAATCCTTCTTTATTGAAGGATATTCTGCGTTCATTACATCAGATTCCCCCTCATTTTGTGGAAGAGCTAATGGGGGATTAGCAACACTGATCTCAACATTAGTAACGTTCACATTGGTGAAATCCTTCCTTGACTACCCTTATTATCAGCTTCTATATTTTTGAATTAATGGTACCATAGGAATTATACTAATCAACTATTACAACAACAAATTTGATGATACTCAAAAAGTAATGGCATTAACCCTCCAGGATGATTTGCATCTATTTCTAAATGACATAACATCTATATATATATATTAATATGAGCTGGAGATTTTAACATCGGATATGCCAGACTACTATAGAAAAGACATGAGGATTTACCGATGATCATGGAAAGGCCCAATCTCATTTCTTACATAATAATTATGGAACTATATTGAATGAATCAATATTTAGATACGATCTGGAACTGGCAGAATAAGAGGGGGGCCAAGGGAGAGAAGCATCCAACATTTAGGGGAGAAGGGCATTTTTCAACTGTTGACCACATACTAATCTCCAGGAATAATGTTGTTATGACTGAACCATTAAAGTTTAAACCAACTATATATATAGTGATCACCACCCTTTGTCACTCACCCTGAGACTAGCTAAACCCTATAAAATAGGAGAACAACTAGCAACAAACATAGGAATAAAAAGGGAAAATGGAATTGCCATAAAATGGACTGTGATAAATGAAATAGACCTGATGAAAAGAATTGTGACTCAATATAGACAAGAAATTTTAATATGCACAGAATTTAATCAAAGTCAATTAGAGATTTCAGCATCTTTTAATCATCTTAGCAATTCCATATCAGAGAGCTTAAAAGTGGCACCAGGCAATAAGAAGAGAGTAAAATAGGGATAGTTTGATCATAATTGCTCACAAGCAAGTCAGGAACTTCAGCGAGCCTTGCAGACTCGACCAAGAAATAGGGAAGAAGTAATTTCCAAACGTTTCAGCTATAAACATTCACTGGAGACTAGGAAGGCACAATTGAGAGCTAGGGCATGGGATAACCTAGTGCAAGCAGCGGCACTAAGAGATAGTACCCTATTTTGGAAAACCATTAATCAACCATTCCTAAAAAATTTAGATGCACTTGAAATTACTGTACATGTTCCATCAGCGGACTGGCTCTCCCATTTTGGCATAATATTTAATCCAGATCGCTTGGCTATGCATTCATCGGACACTGGGATCATTGAGATCAAGCCACCCTTTCTGAAAATTATTCGTTTAGAGGAAGCAAGATCTGCCATGGGAAAATGTTTGAAAGGGAAGGCACCGGGCCCTGATGGGGTGCCGGTAGACGCTTACTTGACATATATGGATCTATAGTGCCCTATTTTGACCCAAGTTTTTTTGAGCATGACAAAGGGATATATCCTAACCTCATGGACAGAAAGCATAATTGTTCCTACTTATAAAAAGGGAAACAAAGGTGACCCTAGATGCTATCGACCTATTTCTCTTTTAGACTCTTCAATCAAATTATTAGGGAGGTTACTCCTAGAAAGATTAGAGCCTTGGTCAACCGATAATCAGATACTTACGGAGGCCCAGCTGGGATTTAGACCTGAGGTTGGTACACTGGAACAGTGTATAAATCTTAATTTAATAATAAGTAAATACACAATAGCAAAAAAGGGTCATGTGTCTCTCTGCTTTGCAGATCTTAGAAGTGCTTTTGATTTAGTGAACCATGCAAAGCTGTGGAAAGTTTTCATAGATCTGGGTGCACCTCTTGATATAATTAGCTTTTTGGCACAATTGTACAACAATTTAACAGCTCGAGTGAGGTTCGGAAGAAATCGTGAATGTACTCTAGGCTTTAGGATTGGGAGAAGCATATATTAAGGCTGCGTTTTAGCTCCTCTTCTATTTTCCCTCTAAATTAATGGGGTAGATGCCCATTTAAAAAGTATGGCAATTGACACACCTAAAATAGGGGAATGTCCTGTCCCAGTCCTCCTACATGCAGACGATGCGGTCCTGCTGTCACAAACCGCACACAGGCTGCAGCGGCTGATTGAGGGTTTTGTAGAGTTTATGGAGGGTAGAGATATTTGGCTGAATTCGAATAAAACAGTCGTAATGACTTGTGGCCAGTAAAGGCCAGAAAGAAAACTTATATTATTAAGGGCTACAAATTTGATGAGGTAATTAGTTTTACATATCTGGGTGTACAGTATTCTTACACTGGCCACTGGAAACAGCATCTAGAAATAATTAAGATAAAGTATATTAGTGCAAGAGAGGCCGTTTTTAGATTTTCAAGGAAAATTGGCAATAAACCCCCTAGGGAAATGCTACAAATTTATAGAAGCAAAACAATTAATAGCATTACATATGGTTCTGCTCTTTGGGGTTCAATGCCCGAGATTCAGTCATTACAAGCACTAGAGAATAAATTCCTCTGTAGACTACTTGCACTGCCAAATACCACTTCTACTCATATGGTACATAAGGAATTAGGCTGTCCCTATGTGGAAGACTCAATATATATTAGTGCCTTATTGGCATGGCACAGCATTTGGGCTAAAGAAGGGACCCGATTTACAAAAGAGATTATTAAAGATTGCCTCACACTTGAACACTAGATCAGAATTCCATGGTTTGTGCATTTAAAAAAATGACTGAAAAGTATAAATCTGGATTCAAATCTAGACGATCCAGGCATTATTCTTCAATTCAGCAAAAAAGAATTGAAAAATCAATTAATGGAATGGAGGGAAATTGTCAGAGCAAATAGAGAATGTAGGAAAGCGACAGTAGAACTTTATGTGACTGAAGCAAATGAGACGATTCAAAACCATTTATTAATAGTCTCAAAAATCCAAGATAGATTTTATTTAACTCGGATGCGTTTTAGGACATTGCATTTTTTAGTAGCTTTCTCAAAGATGAGGATATGCAGTAAAAATGTACTGAAGTGTCCCTGTGCCGGACGATTTGCACAATCCACGATGAACTTTATTATATCCTGCAGATTTTATCATGATATCATGGGTTTCTTAAAACCTCTATTTGTTATTAACAAATTATTTTATTGTAGAGAAGCTTTTGATTATTTCTGTAAATTGGATAGTAAAGAGAAATGTCATGCAGTGATTACCTTTATTTTACATGCTATAGAACAGAGGAAAAAACGTATTCACCTAGAAACCCTCCGCTGTAAGAATGAATAATGGTCAAATTTGTTGAAATGAAGGATTCTATATATTTATTATTAATGCTTAGAAATATCTTATTGTATGTCATCTCATTTTTTTTTTTAAGGAATTGTATATCGTTTATGGAGTAATATCCAAATAAAGATTGATTTTATTTGATATGAGTTAAAGCACAGTGACAAATGTAGCAATTATTGGTACTTTTGTCCTAAGAGTGGAACAGCATTGCTATATTTCTCACTTGAGATTTGCACTGAAAAGAGAAATTAATCAATATTAAGAGAAAAGCTGAAGAACAGAAAAGAAAGAAATTTTACAGGTATGTGAATTAGGGTGTACTACAAAAATATGTACAAAAAGTGTGTGTACATCAAAGCTGAAAGGAAATGTGCAGCTTATACACAACAGTAAAAGGCAAAATAGAAGGGAGGGTAGATGAGGACATTAAACATAGTGAGCAGCAAAGGAGAAAGAGGAATTGAAATACTGAAAATATAGTTATTTTATTAAGCCAGTGTGAATTATTCTTTTTAGAAGTAGCTGTGGGTAGTTGCTTAAAGTATGTAATTTAATAATATGCAAATTGTGCCCTCTCATAGAGTTACACAGTTACTTACACACCCAATTGCTCCTCTATAAATGCACTTATGTACCCAGCACTCATATAGCCAGACAGTGACAGCCACTCTCAGTACCACACTGATTAAGGCATTTAAATATACATTTATTCACCTATACTTCCACTTATATAGTCATTCACACAACCATACAGGCACTGTCATACCTACCCAAATATCTATACAGCTATTTAAGTACCCAGGCCTCACACAGTCAATTACACATATACTTACACACCCATACACCCAGTTATATACCCAGTCATCCACCCATACAGCCTCTCACATACATATTTACAAAGCCATAGGGACACTCACACACCCTGTCAGACAGTAAGAGGTACGTACAGATCCACTCACACATTCACCAATAACAGTTACACACCCATACACCCACTAACACAGTTATCAATCCATACAACCACTTACAAACCCATTTTGACACATACGTCATTAACACAGCCAGTCACACACCCACACAGCTACTTACACATCTAGTGACACACCCACAGAGGCACTGATACACTCACTCCCATATGCACTGAACTACTCACATACCGAGTCACCCACTAACACAGCAGCTGATATATACATTTATACACCCATTTTTTATTTGAATAGTTTTATTGCATTTTATTGAATACAGTAAACACATAGTACAATCATTGATGATGAACACACATTGCTTACTTACATAAATGATTGACATAAATGTATTAAGTTGAAGATTCAATGTCTTTTATATAAACAATATAAAACAAAAAATAATATAAGAACTAGGGGGTGTTTCAGCTCAAATAAGGAAACGTCAACTGGGGAGGGGTTGGCACCTCTATGGGACATGAGGAAAGGGCCATTGCATAGTCTTACTGAGAATTAATCAGCTTGAGGGTTATGCCAGTAGGTAGTATTGTGGGGGGTAAGGAGGGAAGGCTCATGGGGGTGGCATCAGACATATTGGGCTACAGATGTATTGTTGGTTGGGTTCTCTGCATCCTCTGGTGATGTAGATACTTCAGAGGGTGTGCTATTGGGTGTTAATGACATCTAAAGGCTGCCAGTATAGTTTCCCAACTGCCTGCTCAGGCTTACCCCCTCCACACGGGCCCAGGCCTGCATGGACATCTCCCAAGCAGAGACTGCCAGCAGTGTTGACAATCTTTACCCCAGGTGATTAGGAGCTTGGCAAGTATCAGGCCCAAGTCTATAAATCATGCAGTGGCTCTAGGCAAGCCAGCTAGAGTTGCTGTGGCTGGTCGGTCACTTTATGGAGCTTTTTTCAAAACATTCTCCATTCTTCTGGATCTTCTCCCAGACGTTCTTTTAAGGTTTTTGTGAGGTCCACATCTCACCCCAAGGGTTCAGAAGCTCTGAGATGCTCCTTGAGGGTGTGGACTACAGCTCCCAGAATGCACCAGGCATAAACTCTAAATTGGCAACTGGACAGTGGTCAGCTGGTCAGTTTCTTCAGGAGTTGGCGTTGGTGCAGGGGACACTGGCTAGCAATTTTTCACCTGTAGCAAGCAGGGAGTCCCTACTTGAACCAGTTGAAGCCAGGCAAAGTCCTTCTTGTGGTGAAGCCCAAGTGTGCAGCTGGTTCAATCCTCCAGAGTGCAATGTCCAAGTGCTGGTCAGGGGTCCAGCAGGGCAGCCCTTCTTCTTCTGTAGTTCTTCCTTGTAGGGATCTGAGGTGTGGGTGCAGGTCTGCCAGTGTTATCCTTTCTCCTAAGTGAAAAACAGAGGGTCCTGGTTCTCCAATCAGGTACAGGGTCCTTCCCCCTGTGATGACCATTTCCTGGGAAGTGTGGCAAAAATCAATTCCATGGAGCAACATCCCTCCAAAACCTGTGAGGGAGGTGCTGGGTTGCTCCAAATGTCCTTCCCTGCCTTTGAAGACCAATTTGGCAGTGCTCCCCCCTTCCTGCTTCTGCATCTGCTTAGGGAAGTTCTCCTCTCCCAGGCACATCTCTTTGTGTTCAGCCCAGGCTATTTCACATCTCATCAAGGCAACCTGGTCAGGCTGCCAGAGGCTGGCCAATCAGAGCAGAGCACTACAGGGCTGAAGCTGGCAACATTTTAGGTAGATTTTAAAACTCTTTACTTGAACAAGTTATATTCAATCTAACAATTGTAAATTGTGGGATTTATGATAACAATTAAACTGATAACGAACCTGAGGTATCTGACACTTAAGGGGACTTTAGAAATTAAAATAAAGTCTCCCTATTCTAGCCTATGGAGGCCATTCACTTCAATGAAGGAATACTAATTTTCCTGTTTTACCTCACCAGGGTTTACAAAACTATTTTTATAAGGTCCCTGCTTATAGTTACATGGCACCCAACTCTAAGGGCACATAGGACACACCTTAGGGGTGACCTATCTGTAATAATAAGGTAGTTTAAGACTTTGGAAGTACTTTTAATTACAAAGTCGAATTTGCATGTATCTCTAGTTTAGAAGCAGCCAGCAAGGCAGGCCTGCCTTTAAAATTACACTGGGCATTAGGGTGCACTACCTATGCTGGGGGCCCTAAACCTACATGCCCTACCATTACTAGGGACTTATAGGTAGGTTAATGTTGCCAATTATAATTAGCCTAATTTGCATATTCACTTTACACAGGGCACTGGCCCAGGGACTTGTAAGCAGTACCCAAGGCACCATCCAAGAGTCAGTAACCACCAGTATCTGTCCAAAGGGTTGGGGGTGACCAGGGCAAAAAGGAAGGCTTTCCTACACATGATTTTTCCCAGTTAATTTTAAGTCTGGAAATCAATGCAAACCTGTGAAATATGGGTGCCAAGTCTGGGGTGAATCTGTGTTGAGTAATGCAAGTGGGCGGAATGAGCCCTGGACAGTGGGATCGCGGTCCAGTTTGGGAGATAGGTAGTGCCTTGCAAATCGAGGACAGCAGACAGGCAGTTTGGAGGGCCTTGTTGTTGAGCGCTTGGTGTTGGGGAGCCAAAAGTGGAGTGTGTGTTTTATAAAATTTGGTCGGGAGACCATCTGGTCCTGGGATTTTCCCCATGGCTAGAGCACATATGGCCTCTTGGATCTCGAATGGGATATTGACGGTATCTAGTTCAATTTGCAGGTCAGGGGATATGGTTGGCAGGGGACTGGAGGATAAAAAGGAACTAATGATGTCTAAACCTGTAACTGTGGCCAATGCCTATGTAGTAGTGTAATATCTCATCACTTTGGTGTGAATCGCAGTCTGGGTATGCAAAGAGTGCACTCAGGTGAAAGAAGTGCCAATGTGGGCTGTCTCGGGTGTTCCTGGTGAATATGCCACGGCAGAAGCAAGCTCGCTTTGTCTGCTTTGGCATGATTCTTGGCCATGTAGGCAGCATAATTAAGGAAACTAAAGTATTCTAGGAGTGCCACATTTTAGTGAAGCACCATAAGAAGGCTCTCTTTATGTGCCGGGATCAAAATATTTTGTGATTCGTGGCTCTGGAAATCTCGTTCAATGCAGGAGATGTCAAGTGTCCTTCTCACATTCCATGTGTACCCCAAACAATGGCCCCTGATGACTGTCTTGAAAGCATCCTACTCAGTGAACTGAAGAAAGTGGTATTGGTGTTAAATTCAAAGTGGTCCCCTATAACTGTCTCCAGTGAAGACCGAAAAGGAAGATCTTCTAAAACTGACAGTTGTAGTCATCATGTGGTGATAGGTGGTGAGGAGTGTTATGTCCTAGTTTAAACAGAAGTGCTGGGGATTTAGGTTGGAGTAGGTGTGGCCTAAATAGTCGATGTGTGTTATGTTGATAAGTATGTCTCATGGGCCCACAAGGTGGTTGATTCAGATGTGCACCTTGTGGGGACTAGAATAGAAGGAATAAACCCTGGTATGTGGATTACAGAGTCTCCAAATATCAGACAGCTGTTAGTGTTCAAGTCAGGCAGCCAATGCCTGAGCATTAGAGGTGGCAACTTTGTGGGGGTTAGGAGGAAAGGATCAATCGATGCAAATGTCTAGCACACTATTAAAGTCTCCACCGAGGAGCCATGGTTTCTCACTCAAGAACAAGAGTACTCTACTCCTATCAATTGAATAAGGAACCCCTGTTTATGTGCATTAGGTGTACAAATGGAGCCTAGGAGAATGTGGTGTCCCTCAAGGTGCCAATCCATTAGTACATAGTGGTCTTCAGGATCTATGATGGATGTTTGCACATTGAAAGGAGTACGCTTAATCCATAACAGGGCCACTCTAGCATATGTGGAGAAGTTTGTGGAAAATACTTCTCCACGCCAAAGCCTCTACAATCTCACGGCCTAAGTCAGTGTCAGCTGAGATGCCTGTAGTAATGCAACATGTGTGGAGCATTGGCAAAGGTACAAGTAAACAGCATATCGACATGAGGGAGGATGCATACCCCAAACATCCCATGTTAGATTGTTCACATTAACCATGACTCTGCATGCTGTAAAGGGGAGGGACATGTTTTTGAGGGCATGGAAAGTTCTCACCACAGTGCTGGGTAGGGGCAGGCATGGACGGGGAGGGTGAACAAAACTGAAACCAATATAATGGAGGAACAATGAACTGCTAATTCCATAGGAGTGGAGGGACAACATGTATCTACCCAAAAGTGGTATGTGTATGTGTTAGTGGTAAAAAAAAAACAAGTGGGGGGGTGCATGATGCAGGCAAGAGGTAGAGTATAAAAACACCCCTAGTGCAGGTTGTTCATATAGCAACCCAACACGCGCCACACATACAAGAAAACAAGCAATGGCACTAGTCATTCATAATGCAGCTATAAGTCTTATAGAGGCTCCAATACACAACAAGGAAGGAAAGGTACCACATAGTGTTATGTAGCATTTACCCAAGGTCATCAGCCATCTGCAGGGTCCATTGTGAAGGGATGACAGTTAGGCTTCGAAGTCCAAGGTGATGTGTAACTTTCATCATTAGGGGGTTTGGATAGCGTTTAATCCAAATTCAATAAATGTGGTGGTTCTTGAATCTGTGTGTTGGCCTGAAGGGCTTTCCGACACTCGTCTA
Organism: Pleurodeles waltl; assembly: GCF_031143425.1. Classification (NCBI taxonomy): domain Eukaryota; kingdom Metazoa; phylum Chordata; class Amphibia; order Caudata; family Salamandridae; genus Pleurodeles; species Pleurodeles waltl. The sequence goes on along the minus strand of NC_090444.1, from coordinate 508,909,065 downwards.
TCATCTGCTCCAGGTCTGGGGTACTGCACGAACACAGGGATCCATCCTGATAGTGACATCTGCAGCAGCGGTTCCATTCGCTGAGGTAGTAATGAGTGCAGTGCCCTGTTCATCGGTGCCGGGAGGGGTAAGGTTAGATGTTTCAATGCAGTCCTAGGCGGTTTAGAATCTGTAAAGAAAGTTGTTTGGCCATCATCCACCATCCGGAGTCTCAAGGGGAACAGGAGTGACTACTTGACCTCCAGCGCAAGTAGGCAACATTTTACTGCAAAGAAAGAGTTTCATTGTTGCTACACCAACAGAGTGTGTGGACTTCTTAGAGAACTGCATCCTGGTCCTTATAGTGCAGCAGGTGAAACACCATTGGATGAGCATTCGAGCTGTGGGGTGGGTGACACACAGGTACTCTGTGGACCTGTTCAGTTGCAAGTACAGTTGGGGGTAGGACAGTGCATAGCCAATTCTCCACATAGGAAACCAAATCCGAGTCTTCAGCATTTTCAATCACGTCAACGATGCGGATGTTGTTTCTGCTGGAGTGTCTCTTCACCTCTTCGCCTCTTTGGCTCTTTCTTCCAGTATGTGCACCTGTTTCCTCATGGCGTGTAGGCCACTATCAGTGTCATGTGTCAGAGTCTGCAATGCCAGAATAGCTTGTTCTGTGGTCTGCACTTTTTTGGCTAGATTAGAATAATCTACACATAGAAAGGTGAGATCTGCAGCTACAGTGTCAATTCTTTGATCTAACGAGGTACAAGAGTTTTCTATAACTGCCAGTGCTGCTTCCAGCTTGCTGTCTATGGATGTGGCACCACTAACTTGATCCGGAGGGGTGGTGCCCATAGGAGGCACTGAGGGGGCCCACCTGTAAGGCACTGGTGTATTGTGGGCTCCTGACCCGGGCCGCCCATGGCAAATGATGGTTTGCAGAGGTCACAGTGGGAGCCCTGTGCTCACCAGAATTATGGGCCCACTTCAGAGCTCCAGGTAAACGAGGCAGCACAGTGCAGGGGCCCATGATTTGAGGGTAAGACTGTGTGCAGTTCAAGGTAAGTCACAGCAGCAGATTTTCTTGCAGTGGAGAGAAGAGTATCCAGGAAGAACTGGGGCCCACATGCACTACTGGTCTTCAGGGGATGCGCAGCATTAGCAGCCACATAGAACTAGACAAAGGGCATCGTTGAAAAGCACAGGAGTCCCAGGGAGACAGCAATGGAGCAGTCAGGTAATCGAGGCAGCACAATGCAACACAAGTAGCCCAAATTAATGGTTTCAATGGTGGGCGATGGTTTGTGAGGGAGAGAGACCATGTGCAACTCAAAGTAAGTCACAGTAGCGAGTTTCATATCAGTAAAGAGGAGAGTATCCAGCAGGAATGGAGGCCCACTTGTACTAATGGTCATCAGGAGGTGTGCAGCATGAGAAGCCCATTGGAGCACAATGAAGGGCGCCACTGGAGAACTCAGGAGACCCAGCAAGTCAGTAATAGAGCACTATAGCCATTATTGTACACAGGGCACTTTGTCACCATAAATGTTACCCAGGAAAGACACCTGGAGTGTTGCAGATGTGGCACAGGCTTGTGCATGTCTCACGTGTGCAGTGGACGCTGAGCATGACAGGGAGTGCAGCACCATCAGCTCCCAGGGCAGCAGGCCGAATGTTGTTTTTCATATCACCAAGGAGACATCCATGTCTCACCAGGGAGACCGGCCTGCTGAAGCTGCAAAGTGTTGGGACTCGAGGGTATGAATTAGGGCCAGTGATCACAGGTGAAAAATTGTGCACAGGCGTTACCCACTGTGTTGGCCCTATATCTTGTTAAATTGTATTTTGCAAATTGCCCTCAGGGTCTCATGGGCTGACTGTAGGCGCTGTTGTGTAGTGGTGAATTGGGACCCGTAAAGTTTGCTTACCAGGTGGAGCACAATGAATCAGGCTGCGGCTTGGTACGGTACACCCAGGTAGTCTGAAGCTGCAGTGCAGTGCAGTAGCGCTCTCGGCCATGACAGCAGCGTGGGAATGATGGAGGGGTGTCACAGCCATATGTAACTAAGACTAAAAAAGCTGAGCGGCAACAGCACCAGGCTGGCCAGTGTCTCAAAGTGCAAGGCCTTTGGGGGAAGTGAGGCCTTAATAATGAAGCACCCAGCTTCTCAGGGGTTTTGATTGCAGTTTTGTGTGTTGGGGGTCTCCTAAAGCAAGCTGCTCACCTGTTGGCCTGGTTACAATGATCCAGACCCCTGGTGGTGAGCAGCGAGCAGGCACTGCAGCATCTGGCAAGCAGCTCTGCTTATCTTTGACAAGGAAGAAGGTTGCACTCAGAGGTCAAAGTGCCCCACTCCGCGCTATGCTGCACCTCAGCAACTCTGAAACAGCCGTCTGAGGTCACAGTGATGTGGGCAAACACTTACATAGTCTCTTATAGTCTGACATAACCACTTATGTAGCTACTCACTTGATTATAGTATGTAATCTGATAGTATGTAATATAAAGTTAAATGTATTCTAAATTTACTTTTCCAACATCTACTTGTGTTTAAAGAGAAGGATTTACAAATTGGAAGAAAAAGTACTATCCGCTTACAAATTGAGAATAAAAAAGGGGTATGATGTGGAGAAGGTGCTGGAAAAAAACTGCTGCTAAGAGAACTAAGGAGTTTCTTAAAACAGTATATGGAAAAATGCAAAATGTGGAAAAAACTGAAATTAAAAAGTGAGGTTTAGGATCAACTGACAAAGGAGAGGGAGTAAGTGGCATTGAAAGTGATATATAAGAAACCACCTAGTTTAACAAGGAGATAGAAAACATTTTAAGAAATACTAATGAGAAAGTTGAGAAGTAGGGTAATGCAGAATTAGGTGCAAGACATGAAACGGCATGAGAGGAGAAGGGCAGCACTGAAACAAAAACAACATACTGAAAGTGTGGTTGATAAAGCTTTTGCCCTGAAGGGCAAACTGTTTATACATTGATACTAAACAGAATGAGAACACCAGATATAACAGTATTATCTGTGAAGAAAAGAAGCCAAATTAAAAGGCTTATTAATAAAAGTAATTTGTTGAACATTTTTGAAGGAGGATGGAAGCATACATCTCGGACTGAGGCTTTCTTTACTGAAGAAATCTACTTACAAAAGATTACTAACTTGAAAGAAGGACAACTATCTACACTACTCTTGCTATCATTTTTCATGAAGGAGTTAGTATTAGATGTGGTCAGTACACTGTCTATCTAGAAAGAAGAGGATGATGGACAGAATGTAATGATAGGAACCTTAAATTCAGACATAGATTGCTGTGGGAGTTATCAAATTCCCATCTTTTGTTACTAGAACCAAAATTCTAAGGAAAGTCGCAGTTGTAAAAGTGTAATGGTCTAGTTATTGTAGATGCATTATCAGGATTTATGACATCATCCGGTCTACCAAGGGTGATGTTCGTAAAACATGTTGCCTATGCTGGTGAGCCTTATGTATCTAGGACTAGATCTAATGATGAAGTTCTCATTTTCTCGGACTCCTTCTTGGGAAGTGACATATCTTCTTCAACATCATCATGTTGTTCTAGGTCCCTTCTCTCTTCTGAAGGTGACATATTTATTTTTAAACATTGTTGTTTTGTGGAAATACAAAGGCACAATGCAGCTGTGGGTTCAGTGCTCTCTAAAGCGATCTGAAAGCCAAATGACTGATTAAGGGTGTGGTTTGCTATGTGCATGGGTTGGGTGTGTTTGTGCCTTCACTGCAGATCTGTGGATTCACTAAACTTGTAAAATTAATATGTTATGAAACATTAATAGGCTTCCAAATATTAATGTACAGATATGTTTTCTCTGATGTCAGTGTTAAAATTTAAGGAGCCTGCATACAATGTTTATATTTTTTTTAATGCTATGATGAATCCACAGTTCCACTGTTATTTAATCATAGGAGCTAGTAGCCATAGAGTACTTGAGCGGGCTACCCTGTCAAATTTGCAGCAGATCTGCGGACCAATAAGATTATTTAAAAAGAGAAAATCTTGTTCTATCTTGTCTTGTTTATAGGAAGACTACATCAACTACCTTACTGTAATTTATTAATGGTTAAGTTTGAAATGTATAATATGAATAATTATATGACTAAAATATATTTATAAACTTGTAAAAATGTATTTGCTAAAATGAACTGATGGGTGAAGTTGTAGTATGATTTATATTTTTTTTAATGGTGAAATTCACTAAAAAACAACGGTTACAGGGACATTATAATTAGGAGACAGCATATTAACACCTTAGAAATTCACTGGAAAACGAATGGTTACAGGGATGTTATAGTTAAGACATAAAACCAAATATTACAGGGACGTTATTGTTAGGGTCTGATTTTACACATGCAAAACCATAGAAATTCAGCAGTTATAGTTACCTGAGCTATCTTTAACTAACGAGCCCGCAATGCACTGTTTATTATCTTACATATTACATCACTCATGACATGGTCAGTGACATCACCGATTACATCACTCATGACATTATCCAGCATAGTAAGCATCAATATTCTTCATAAAATACTGTTACATTTTTTTAAATAAGAAAAGGAGACTGTTGAGAGATGTACAGCAGAGTGCTAACTGTAACCTTATTAACTACTACTCTAACCTATTACCCAGGAGAGAGTTCTCATTGTATAGACATTTACCCATACAGCGTAGTCAATCACACACCATAACAACACCATTCATTAACATGGAAAGGTGTCAGCAGAGAGGTCAGTCTATTGTAAATGTCTACTACACTGACCCATTACCCTAGAGAAACGTCTTAATGAAGAGATTAATTTATTCCATAGCCATTGATCATTTTGAATATGGAGGGATTTACAATCGACTCAAACAAATGACCAACTGTAGAACATCACATGTCATTTATTTTATTCTGTGCCCTTGTGGACTTGGATTTGTCAGAGAAACAGGCAAGAAATTTTGTATAACATTCAACAAACATAAGTCAGCAGTACACAACAAGAAGGTCCATGCGCCGATGATACAACATTGTATTGATAAAAATCATAAGGAAAATAAGTTACAATCGATCATTCTTGAAAGAATCACCTGTAGAAATACTGACAGTGAAGCTTTCACTTTAAACACTGAGAAAAAAGAATTGGATAATAAAGTACCATGGGAGAATGGTATGAGATAATCTCTCAGGTTTGTGGACCTTCCTTAACCCTCTTCAGGCTCCTGCTTTCTATAATTGTGTACACATTAGTTAATGTAGAGGTTCTTTCGTTGAAGTCTTTAATTCTATTCACTCTCTGCCCCTTGTATTTATTTATCTGGTGGAGGGTTTTCTTGATTAGTTTTGTTATTTTTCTGTAGGTTTTGCCCCTATAAGTGTAGTAAGGCTGAAGGATTTGTGTTCATATTTGGGCTCTCTTTTAGGCCTTTGATCATTTCAATATGGCCAACTCACATGATGGGCGAGTTGAGAGCATCTTCAAGGGTCCTTACATGTGATCATCATGTGCCCGCTCCTAAGAGTACTTTTTTTGGTAAGGGTAGTAAGGCTGAAAGATTTGTGTTCATCTTTAGGTTCTCTTTAAAGTCTTTGATCATTCCAATATGGCTGATTCCTGTGATAGATGGGTCAAGAGCATCCAAATTAGGCCTTACATGAGATTATCACATGCATACTCCTCAGAGCACTTATTAGCGGATTGGCCTCAGCACATTTATATACTTTACTTTGCACCCGGAGGGTGAGACGGGCTCTAGAAGATGCCTACAATGGGCGCTGTAGAATAGAGTGCCTTATATTGGACGCACTGATATGGAGGACACTTTTTAGGCATTTTGAACCCAGTTTTGCATTACTCAGAGGCATCAGGTTTCTTATCAATGTTATTCCCAGGAGGCTGCACAAGGCGCATTATATTGGTCGGTCACTGCCTATTTTACCTATAGAGCTTCTTCCAGTTATCATGAGCTCTTGCATTTGGAGCTCTCAGGGGTGTGCTGCTTGAAATCTTGACCTCGCTTACAGATTCTTAGCTGTAGGACACCAGGTTAGTATTTTGTTATACATAGTCCTCTAGGTATAGAGATATTTATATCATCTACCTCAGATCCCTTTGAGTATACTGCATGATTAAATGTATGTAGACACAGGCCACAGGTAGTAGTGCTTGTTTAATATGTGTTTTTGTAATTTTAGAGTTGTGAGGGGCATAAGATTTTTTTACTGGATTTGCGAGATATGAGTTATGCACTGTTAGTGATTAGGTACAACCACTTGGTATTTGGCTTGTCGTAATTTTTGGTATATAATTGGTTTTGTGATAGCTATACAAGTAGAGTTTAGTATGCATCATTGCTATGCTGTGTATTATTAATAGTGGCCATTGTGATTTATGTTCATAGCTCTAGGTTGTTTTCCCTGTCAACGTTGGATTGTAATTTGATAATCTATGCCCTCAGGAATGTGGAGTGTAATTTGGTAGTGTCACTGAAACGCAGGTCAGCATGGACACAATGGGGGTCATTCTGACCGCGGCGGACGGCGGTCGCCGCCCGCCAAGCGGTTCCCGCCGAAAGACCGCTCCGCGGTCAAAAGACCACGGCGGTCATTCTGGCTTTCCCACTGGGCCGGCGGGCGACCGCCGAAAGTCCGCCCGCCAGCCCAGCGGGAAACACCCTTCTCCATTCTGAGCCGGCGGAGTGGGAAGGTGCGACGGGTGCAGTTGCACCCGTCGCGAATTTCAGTGCCTGCAAAGCAGACACTGAAATTCTTCGTGGGGCCCTCTTACGGGGGCCCCTGCAGTGCCCATGCCATTGGCATGGGCACTGCAGGGGCCCCCAGGGGCCCTGCGGCACCCCCTACCGCCATCCTGTTCCTGGCGGGAGAACCGCCAGGAACCGGATGGCGGTAGGGGGTGTCAGAATCCCCATGGCGGCGGAGCGCGCTCTGCCGCCATGGAGGATTCTCAAGGGCAGCGGGAAGTCGGCGGTACACCGCCGACTTTCCGTTTCTGGCCGCGGCTGAACCGCTGCGGTCAGAATGCCCAGCGGTGCACCGCCAGCCTGTTGGCGGTGCTACCGCCGACCTCCGCCATGCGGTAATTACCGCCAGGGTCAGAATGACCCCCAATATGTCATAAAGATTGAACAATAACCACAGGGTTTATTACAATAAAATCAAAGTTATATGGAATAATGTATATGTATGCAATAAAGAAGGGATTCCCTAAATTATTTGAATGAGTAATAAGAATAAATGCAAGTATTAAATGTTCTAATGCAAAAAAGAAGGGTGAATTTCTTGTGAAATACAGTACATGGAAATTATTCACATATTGGGATACTTGTTTGGTTTACAATGATTTCAGTAGCAAATTTGTTGTATGATTTGTTGTTGGTTGTTGGCAGGATATGAAACAAACTCTAAATATTAGTTAATGCAATAACTGTCAAACAATTTATAAATATTGTGAATTAGTTTAACACTTATATGGTGGAAAAAAGATGAAAAAGTATGAAATAAAAGAAGAAAAGTAAGAATGACAATTTTTGACTGTTTATATTTTTGAGGGGAAGAGGGTGGCCGGTCATTGTGTAATCCTAAAATCTCCTCATTGATATCACTCCACAATAGCCACTCTATGCTATTTTGAGCTTTCTAACTTAACATATACTTTCATGGGTTGCTATACATTTGAGCTATCATTAATGTATTATACTATAAGAGTTCAATTGTTTTTTTTCATTTTGTAGCCTAAAATATCTCCCAAAGAATAAAAATGAAGCATCTTCATTCATGATGGATTTCTGTCCCAGTGGAGGCCAATTTGCTGATGTAATTGGCACAACTTTTAGGAAGGTACTGTAACCTATGAGTTGTTTCCCTACTATAACTGATTTGATAATGATCACTTGAATACCCAGATTCTGTTAATATGCTTCCATAGTTAATTTCCTTTTTACTTACATGTAAGCGTAACAGGGTCAATGCAGCCTACTTGTGTAACCTTGTTGCCTTTACCATGTCTCTTTATTAATGACAATGTTGTATTTTTCACCCCGTGGAGAATCCCTGGACATGACAGGTCTCAAAATGAGATCTTCTTGGCTGCCATCACCTCTACTGGGCCCCTCTTCCAGTCTGATTGTGGTCCTGGGGTTCCCATTTCCCGGTGCTCAGCATATTTTTTATGGGGAAGGGGCATGCAGACCCCCGTCTCAGGACATATTCAGACCCAGGGATCCCATCCCCCTGGGCATGATGATGTGGCCACTAAGCTAAGTAATTTGAGGGGGCCAGGCAGCCCTCCTCCCTGAGCAATTAATGGCCCCAGGGACCTCATACTCTTGGGCTGCTCACTAACTATGCCCTCGGGGTGTGCAGGAGCATTTTCAAAACTCCCCCAATGTAAGAGCAAACACAAAGGGGGTCATTCCGACCCCAGCGGGCGGTGGGCGCCGCCCGCTGGGCGGAGACCGCCAAAAGACCGTACCGCGGTCAAATGACCGCGGCGGTCATTTTGACTTTCCCGCTGGGCAGGCGGGTGACCGGCAAAAGGCCGCCCGCCCGCCCAGCGGGAAAGCCCCAGCAACGATGAAGCCGACTCCGAATGGAGCCGGCGGAGTTGCTGGTGTGCAACGGGTGCAGTGGCACCCGTCGCGATTTTCAGTGTCTGCTTTGCAGACACTGAAAATCCTAATGGGGCCCTGTTAGGGGGCCCCTGCAGTGCCCATGCCAGTGGCATGGGCACTGCAGGGGCCCCCAGGGGCCCCACGACACCCGTTCCCGCCAGCCTCTTCCTGGAGGTGTAAACCGCCAGGAACAGGCTGGCCGGAAGGGGGTCGGAATCCCCATGGCGGCGCTGCCGCCGTGGAGGATTCCCTGGGGCAGGGGAAAACCGGCGGGAAACCGCCGGTTTCCCTTTTCTGACCGCGGCTTTACCGCCGCGGTCAGAATTGCCCCTGAAGCACCGCCAGACTGTTGGCGGTGCTTCCTCCGTCCCCGGCCCTGGCGGTCCATGACCGCCAGGGTCGGAATGAGGCCCAAAGTCCACTGCCAGCCAATGGCAACTTTGAAAATGCTTCTGCCATCTGGAAGCAGTCTTTTGATCTGTTTCCTTGTCCGAAGTAATTCAGGCACAAAAACAGATTCAAATACAGCTCCTACCCGGAGGGAGCAGCATAAGTATCTGCTCCTTGTGGGAGGGAACAATGCCGGCCCCGGCACATGCAGAGAGTCGACTCATTAATGAATCTTTGGTGGGATCCCTTGGTGGGCGCAAGGGCATCCACCTTTAATGATGGGGGTCCTTGGGGATGGGGTCCAAGGGGCTGGAAAAGAGTTAGGAAAGGGGCCGCGTTTTGGTTAACAAAAATGGCCCTGGGCAATGGGATCCTCAGAGTTTAACAGGACTTGGAGAGGGGGGCTACGCACCTACCTCCCCTTTAATTAAAAAAGTGACCCTGGGGATGAGGTACCAAGGCCCTAACTAGGCTCAGGGAGAGATGCAGCAGGGATCCCCTTTCCTTTATTTTTAGCAGTGGGCCTGGGGGATGGGTCACCAGGGACTAACAAGGCTCAGGGAGGGGGCTGTGCAACCCGCTTCCTCTTTAATAAAAAAAGGCCTTGGGGAAAGGGGTCTCCAGGGCCTAATAAGCCTTGGGGAGCGGAGCTATGCACCACCCTCCCCTTTAATTAAAAAAGGCCCAGCGGAGGGGGTCCCCAGGGCCAGGACCTGTGGCCAACCCCCGCTGCACACAGACAAAGGGAGGCTGCCTTTCATGGAGTTAGCTATGGGCCTGACCCAAGACTAGGCCTTACAGCCAACCCTTCACCGCGCATGGCCAAGGGCTGGGCACAGCAAGGGGTTGGTTGCATGCGGAATGTGGGCTGCAGGGACTGGCCGCAGAGCCTGACTGCAGGCCAGAGTCTGTGATCAAACCCCTGTCGTACAGACCAAAGGTCCTGTGCAGTGTGGGTTTGGCTGCCTCTAGGGGAGACTGGGCACAGGGACTGTGGCTAGGCCTTGTGTCTAACCCTTCAATGTGCTGACTGAAGGCTGTGTGCAGCTTGGGGTTGACTGCATGTGGGGGTTTGGCCTCTGAGCCAACCCCATCTTCCACACACAGAAGAAGGTTGTGCGTGGCAGGGGTGGGAATTATGTAAGGTAATTAAATGTTACTTTACATTAAAAAATCCTAGAAGTTCTTTGAAAAAGAAAATGTTAAAGAAACATTGTAGTTCAGTAACAATGTAGCATTGGAAATGCTACAAAACACTGAAATACACCAGTTATAGCTATAGTTATCTCAGGTAGCACTAACTCGTGCCCTAAGGTAACTACAACTGGCACCTTGCTATGCACTGCTAATTACTCCACTTATTACATCCCTCCTCACATCTTCTATGACATCATTGATAATATCATAGCAACATTTTCAGTGACGTTATTGATGAGAAAACTGTGAATGGTGAGGTGAGGATTATAGTTACCTTGGGCACAAGTTATAGTTACTTGAGATAACTATAACTGGTAAATTTCGCTAGCTTTAGAGATTTTGAGTTTAAAACGTTAGGTTGCTACTGATCATTTCAGATAAATGACAAAGAAAAATTTACATTCTGGAGGAGAAAAATGGTGAATAGACTGAAATATAAGGGAAAGATGTGACAGATATACCCAAAAAATACATTATGGGCTTCAATACGAATAGCACAGACCCCCAACCAGAAGGTCTTCAGTCTTGGACTTAACATCACTAACAGTCCCATTCACTTTGAGGTGTGAAAATAGGGGTTATTTTGTAATAGAACTCTGCAGTTCCTCCATGAAATGGGGAGCCACTGGGCCAATCTGTGATTCCTGACCCATTACCCATTCCTATCCCTCTCAGCAGCTTTCTCTAGGGTTTTCTAGTATTTTGAATAACTGAAAATTACAGGGAAAACAAGAGGAGTCCATGACATTTCTGCAGACTTCAAAATCCAGATAGAATGGGAAATCACAAGAACAGACATTTCCTTTTACACAGTACTCACCATTCTCTTCATGAAGCTTTCTGCATGAGTCTCAAAATCTAACATGTCATCTGATCTCAAGCTCTCCATCCAGGGATAAGTAATGATTCAGAGTAATGATAACAAGATTAAGGGCCCGATTATCCTCTCTGGGAGATCGCCAATATGGCAGTGGGTGAAGCTGTCTTCAATGCGGTGGCCTCACTCCCATTGCATTAAGATGTTTCCACGGGGCTGACCAGTGGAATCATCATATTATGACATTTCTGACTGTCAGCCTGGCAGAAACATTGAAGCCAAATTGTCCTTGGCTCTAACGCTGTTGCACACAAGCACCCTTAGAATGAGCACTGTCTGCATAACAGACAGTGCATATTTTGTGGGCACTGGTCATGGGCAGTGCAGGGCCCCCACCCATGGCTCCTACCACTGCCTTTCCACCAGACTTTCCATGGTGGTGTAGCCACCATGGAATTGCTGGCAGAAAGGTGAGTTGTGATAAGCACGGTGATGAAAAACTTGGCACTTCCATGGCTGAGCACGATTCCGACCACTGCCAACCCATTGAGATCCCTATTCCCAGCCGAGGCAGAGGTCTCCTAGCAATCCAACCACCAGGATCGTAATCTGGTGGTCGGACCCCCAGGAGTGTGGCTGTCCGACTGCCACCACGAGTTTGGTGGTTCTCGGACCACCAAACTCGTAACCGGGCCTTAAAACATGACCATCCAGCAGCACTGGTATACCAAGTGACAGATTTGAGTATTTCCAGAAAATATAATTAATCACTTATTCTCTTGTGCCAACCTCTCTAACTAAACATACAGGCTTACATCTTTTTAGAAAGACTAACAACCTACCACCAACTACATGCTCCAGGTCAATAACTGCCATATTGATTAATGCAGATCCTTGCTCAACATTTCTTTCTGACATCTTTCTATGCCCAAATACTTACTGGAGATCCTAGGGCATAGCTGCCAGGAAGCAAGTGCCAAGAACAATAGCATTCAGAGAGTCCATCCAATACTAAACTGGGACACATCTCAGGGATGCCACTACTACCTTTCATGTGAGCCCACGAGGCCTTGACCTGTGTTAATGCCGCATCCATCCTCTGGTGAAGAGTTTAGCTATAGCTTTGGTTCCTGATGGCAGCCCAAATTTTCAGGCAAGGGCACAGACCCACAAATTAAGCACCATAGTTTTTGCGAGACCTGCTGGTTACATAGGAAATCATTGGTAGGAAACTCATTGGTTGTTTGGTTCCAAAATGGCCACCACATTTTATTTTATATCTAAATGTAATGTTACATGCTGACTTCATACGTATCTCGACCAAGCCAAACGGGAGGACCAGAGTCTAAGGCTCCGATATGCAGGTATCATCTTGCCTAAGTTAGGTTCCCAGTGGATGCTCCTATGAAGAATGTATGAAACTAGGCGTTTCCTGCTAAGAATCTCCTATGGGCCAGTAGGTCCCCCCCAAAATTGTGCTTTTCTTTGATGTGTATATTGTCACTGATCCTCTAGTCTCTATAATTTACTATTATTTTATAGTGAATGTGCATGACTTGGGGATGTGTTTTTAAAATGTCACAACTGCTTTTCTGGGAAAAAGAACTGTTGGCAGGACTGGAGTAGGAGGGTGAGCTTCTGAAGCTGCAACTGGTGGGCTCAAACATACCAAAAATGGTGCTCTACATTGTGAGGCAGACTGTAACATTTTTTCAGAGGGTGGTTAGGGTAGTGCTAAAGAGGACCTTGTTCCATAGGGATCTCCAATTATTGGTGCACTCCCCATTTTGACAGGTGGAGAAGGCCATGATATTCTAGGTGAGGTGCGAGGGACGCTGTGAGTTGGGGGGGGCTTGTATCCCAATGAAACCTTAATTCCCTTTAAGGAAGCACAGCAGCAGTTTGATCTTGAAGCGGGCAGTTTTTGCAGTATGCTGGAGTAGCGAATATAGCTAAACAGATTTGGGGCTCCTTTCCAACGGCACCTCCAGGGTCTACTGTATTTGGAATGCTGTTGACGATAAGCTTGGTGTGTTACCTGGTCTCCCTGACTTACCTGGCCTTGCAGGCAGATGGCACACACAGGCAACTGCAGGTGGGGCATGCAAGGGTGGTGGATCTGGGTGCCCCCCTTTTGGATGTAGAGTTGGCTAGGATCTGTGGTTTGCTGAAGTCAGTGTACTCGCTTCCACCTGATACACTTCAACTTCCTACATCGCACTTATGTTACGCCTGCAAAACTGTACAGGTATTATCCAGGGCGGTCTCTGGTCTGCCCTCATTGTAAATTTGTGGAGGCAGACTTTATGCATCCGGCATGGGGATGCGGTGCTGTGGGGTCTTTCTGGTTGGCTGTGGTAGGCAGTTTTCATGGGACCTCAGCACTGCAGTGCGATCTAGCACCACAATACTGCGTAATGGACAATGGGCCAGATGTATGAAAAAAGCCTTTTGCGATTCGGAAATAGCGATTTTTAAGAAATCGCTATTTCTGACTCACAAAATGCAATGTATCATATTTGCGATTCGGTAATAGCGATTTCTTAAAAATCGCAAATGCTCTTACCGAATCGCAAATTGCGATACAGGCCCCATTCGCATCTATGGGCCTGTCGGCCCATATTTGCGAATATTTTGCATTTCCCAAAATGCGAATTCCTAACTGGAATTCGCAATTTTGGGAAATGCAAAGTCCATGGTGACCTGTGGTCATTACCAGCTGAAACTTGTTGACCAGTGGGCAGGGAGCTCATAAATGCTTCCCTGGGTTTTGTTTTTGAACAAATCAAGGCTGCCTACCAATTGCTATGACTCGGCTCACGAATGTCTCGTTCAAATATTCATACTGGAGTATTTCACTAATTTCCTCTACATTGCCTGTAAAACCTATTGCTTTTTAGAGAATATATTTAAGAAATTGAGCACTAATGCACATTTTGGCAAAATGTGTGTAAGCAGTTTTTCAAGGCAAGAACCTCGAATCCACCAATCTCCTAAAAGTGTCAGGGCTCGGTACACACGGCCTTGCTGTCCAATGCACGGTTGGTATGAAAAAACAATATTGTGCCGATTCTACGATAAAAGCATACTGCCATCCTCAATTCTCCCATCCGCGCGCGCGCACACTTTTTCATTAAAGGCAATTATTCCTTCTTCCTAATTTCTCCATTGTTAACTGAAGTGCTGAGATCCTTTCTCCACGCACCCAACAATGTTCTATTAGTATTGCCGGCCTTTAGTACTCATAATTGAGAAGCATACATTGATTGTAGTGTAAAGAAATGTTAAAAGACAGGTGCACATTCATCATGACTCATCGACACCCGAAAAGTCGGGTTGTCGTTGGTGGAAAAATCCGTGAATGAGCTGACACGCTCCATATGTCTGGATGTATGTTGCTATAGAGGAGCTAAATATAATCCACGAAAGCAGATCCAAAAACCTGACTGGATTAAAAAAAATCCCAACGCCTGTGATTATCCAAGCAATGCTTAAAACAATTTAAACAATCTATTGTACACTGATCTTCTAATGATTGAGTTTAACTGATGATCAAAATTATTTTACTGGAATATACCTCTTTTCTACATGACACGATGTTTAATAAACATGAACTCGCATAAAACACAAGGGTTATACTTTGGAAGATTTAAGTAGCACGAATTTAGTCCAAGAAAACCAGAGCCTTTACAGGAGAAGCAAGATAATTTAAGCATTTTTTCAGCAGGAGGAGATTGCGCCTAGGATCAAAGAATGTTTTGCAAAGATTAGGGCCCATATTTATACTTTTTGACACTAAACTGCGCTAACGCAGTTTAGCGTCAAAAAGTTTTGCGCCGGCTAACGCCATTCTGAAGCGCCATGCGGGCGCCGTATTTATTGAATGGCGTTAGCCGGCGCAAGCAGACCGGCGCTGCCTGGTGTGCGCGAGAAAAACCACGTACACCAGGCAGCGCCGGCGTAGGGGGAAAATGGCGCATGGGCGTCTTAAAATGGGGCAAGTCAGGTTACGTCGAAAAAATCGTCGTAACCCGACTTGCGCCATTTATTTTCGACGCCCATCCCCCATCAACATGACTCCTATCATTGTAAAGATAGGAGTCATGCCCCCTTGCCCAATGGCCATGCCCAGGGGACTTCTGTCCCCTGGGCATGGTCATTGGGCATAGTGGCATGTAGGGGGGCACAAATCAGGCCCCCCTATGCCACAAAAAATTATTTAAAAAAAATAAAAAAAATATTTACCTGAATGTCCCTGGGGTGGGTCCCTCCAGCCTTGGGTGTCCTCCTGGGGTGGGCAAGGGTGGCAGGGGGGGTCCCTGGGGGCAGGGGAGGGCACTGTGGGCTCATTTTGAGCCCACTTGTCCCTTAACGCCATGCCTGACCCAGGCGTTAAAAAGCGGCGCAAATGCGCCGTTTTTAGCCACGCCCACTCCCGGGCGTCTCTTTTGCCCGGGAGTATAAATACCACGTAAAGGCCTGGGAGTCATTTTTTAGACGGGAACGCCTCCCTTGCATATCATTAACGCAAGGAAGGGGTTCACGCTAAAAAATGACGCACATTCCGGGAACTTTGGCGCTATTCGCCTCTAACGCCATAGTATAAATATGGCGTTAGTTGGCGTTAGTTTTGCGTCGAAATTGCGTCAAAAAAAACGACGCAATTTCGGCGCAAACGGAGTATAAATATGCCCCTATGACTGAGCCAGGATTCCCACTTCCAAATTCGGCAGCTCTTGCTGAACGCCATATGTCAACTCCCAGAAGAGTTCTAGTGAACATCAGTGGTGGATCCTCCCTATGGGCGGAGGAGCGTCGCCCTCATCCTGCCAGCAGCGGCAGCTGCAAAGCCTTTTAAACAAAACGATAATAAACTATGTTTAGTATTGTTTTGTTTAAAAGGGGGCAGGCCATGGGGGTGACATGCACTGGGGGGCGTGCTCAGCACTCCCCCTCAGAGCACATGTGTGTATGGCAAAACACACATGCGCTGTAGGCTGTTGCTGGAGAGAGCCTGCACAGACTCCCCGTCTTCCTGGGAGCGCCCTGGCTGGGCGCTCCCAGCCAATCCTGACGCTGCTTTGAGCAGTGTCAGGCTTGGCCGCAGGGCAGGCTGGGAGCCTGTGCCTGCATCCAGCCAGCAAGGAAGAGATGCGCGGCTTGGGACCGCACGGAACAGGTAAGTGTGTTTTATTAATTTAATTTAATTAAATTTTAGTGCCCCCGTGCCTCCTACCCCCCCTTCTGCAGCCAGCAAGTCGCTACTGGTGAACATGTATTAGAAAACAATGCACAAATATTCTACATGACCTAAATGTTTCAGAACACAAGGAAACAAGCATTTCCATTGCAACGGGTTTCACGTTTGCTTGCGTTAGAGCTATTAGCGTTGGAAACTCCTAGCGAAACTCCCGCAAATCCAGAACACAGCCGCACGTCTCATCCTCAATCTCCCCCGCCACAAACACATATCCACCCACCTCAGATCCCTACACTGGCTGCCCATCAACAAAAGGATAATTTTCAAAATCCTTGTCCACGCTCACAAAGCACTCCATGACACTGGACCGGCCTACCTCAATGAACGAGTCAACTTCCACATACCAACTCGACAGCTCTGCTCTGCCAACCTCGCCATCGCTACAGTCCCCCCCATCCAACACACCACCTCTGGCGGCAGATTCTTCTCCCACCTTGCCGCCAAAACCTGGAACTCCCTCCCCACCAACCTACGCAAGACCCAGGACCTCCTAACCTTCAGAAAGCACCTAAAGACATGGCTTTTCAAGCAGTAACTGCCCCCCCCAAGCACCTTGAGACCCTACCGGGTGAGTAGTGCACTTAAGAAATTTATTTGATTGATTGATTGATTGAACCTGACTTTACTTGACACATAAACTAATAATGAAAAGTAAAACAGTTTCACATATGCGAGCCAATGGTCGCCATGACTGTGAAGGAGACACAGAAAAGGAAACAGAAGTTTGCTCACAGTAGAACTTATTGGCAAAAGTGTAATTATCCATGTTATCGGCAAAAGTGCAATTATCCATGTAACAGGGTCGATGTCATGCAAAGCGCTCGACTTCTGCCCAGCGAGATCGCACTGCGCGGAAATGAAAAGATAAAGTAGTCCAGTAACCACCTGAAATCACAGAGCCTTGTATGTTTTCAGTAGTTTATTGGTGTGCTCGAGGAGGACTAATAACCGGAAAAGGCAATGGGTATGCATGCCTTTCACAAATGGAATCAATCGATTTTTAAAAGGCAAGCCCACAAACTAATGAAAGTGATGGGCATGACATGGGCGAGGTTAGAAGCCCACAGAGAGATTACAACATGGTCCAGAGCGCTTGCACGTCCTCAACCCTAAAATTTTTCACTTCCATCGGAAGTATGGCTAACAAGAATTGGCAAAGCCAATAGGTCTCAACTATTCAAGAGCAATTGCTTTGGCAATGTGTTGTTTCCATATTGTACACCAGTGTGGCTGCTGTTCAGCATGGCTAAAAGTAACTAGAGTGTCGTTAAGTGAAGTGGGGGAGCAGAGTGTGGTAGAGTGGATTTGTTGTAGTAGAGTGTCATAAAGTTGAGTAGAGGTGAATAGAGGTCAGTGGCAGAGAGTGCTGTAGAGTGCAGTGCCGTAGAGTGGAGTGGTGTTGAGTGGAGTGGCGTAGAGTGAAATAGGATGGAGTGGGTTGGAGTGGACTTAGGTATTGGGTTAGACTGGAGTAGAGTGGGATGGATTGGATTTGGGAAGATTGGGGTGGACTGAGTGGGTGGCCTGCAGGAGGTGAATTAGATTGGAGTGGGGTGGATTGAAATTGGGTGAGGTGGATTGGATTGGGGTTGGATGGATTACATCGGATTGTGTAAAGTGTATTGGATTGGAGTGGGTGGATTCAATTGGAGTGATAGGATTGGGGTGGGGTCGATAAAATTGGATGAGGGTGGATTGAGTTGGAGTGTGGTGTCTGGAGTGAGATTAATTGGATTGGGGAAGTGAATTGGATTGGAGTGGTGTGGTGGATTGGATTGTGGAGTGGTGGAATGGACTGGAGTGGCGTGGACTGTAGTGGGGTGGATTGGAATGGAGTGGGGTAGAGGGATAGGATTGAAGTGAGGAGGAGTGAACTAGGGTGGGATAGATTGGAGTTGGTTGGAATGGATTTGAGTGGCTAGACTGGAGTAGGGTGGATTGTATCGGAATTGGGTGCAGTGAATTGGAGTGGGTGGATAGAACTGGAATGGTGTGGATTGGAGTTGGGGTGGATTGGATTGGGCTAGGTGGATTAGATTGGGGTGAGGTGAGTTGGAGTCGGGTGGACTGCATTGAGGTGGGTGGATCTGAGTGGGGTGGATTGCGTTGGGGTGAATTGGATTGTATTAGGGTGGACTGGCTTGGACTGGAGTGGGGTGGGGTAGATTTTTGGAGTGGATTGAAGTGGGGTGAATTTGATTGGTGTGCATTGGAGTGGATAGGGGTGGATTGGATTGCAGTGGAGTGGACTGGATTTGAATGCGATGGATTGTGTTTGATTGGATTGGATTAGAGTGGGGTGGATTGTATTGGAGTGGGGTGGATTGTACTGGAGTGGGCTAGATTGTGCTAAATTGGAGTGGGTTGAGTTGGATTGGTGTGGGTTGGATTGTATTGGAGTGGGTTGGATTAAAGTGGATTTGATTGGACTACAGTGGGGTGTTTTAAGGTGGGTTGGATTAGAGTGGGATGGATTGGAGTGGGGTGGATTGGATTGGAAAGGGATGGAATGCATTTGGGTGGTTGGACTAGATTGTACTGGAATAGGGTAGGTTGTATTGGAGTGGAATGTGGTTGAATGGAGTGAGGTGGATTGCTGGATTTGATTGGGTGGGGTAGATTGTATTGGAATAGGGTAGGTTGGATTAGAATAGGGAGGGCTGGATTGAAGTGAGGTGGGCTGGACTGGATTGAGGTGGATTGTAGTGCTGTAGCTTGGACTGGAGTGGGGTGGGTTGGTTAGGTGTGAGGTGGATTGAAGTGGACTGGATTGTAATGGATTGATTGGAGTGGGGTGGATTGGGGTGTAGTGGTGTGGATTAATTGGGGTGAGGTGGATTGGTGTGGAGTGGGATAGATTGGATTGGGATGGATTTGATTGGGCTGGATTGGAGAGTGGTGGACTGGGGAGTGGGGTAGATTGGATTGGAGTGGGGTGAACTGGACTGACGTGGTATAGAATGTTGTGGGGAAGACTGGGATTGATTGGAGTGGGATGGATTGATTGCTTTGGGGTGAATTGGATTGCATTGGGGTGGACTGGCTTGGACTGGAGTGGGGTGGGGGATTTTTTGGAGTGGGGTGGAGTGAGGTGGATTGGAGTGGGGTGTATATTGGACTGGATAGGGGAAGATTGGATTGTAGTGTTGTGGACTAGATTTTTCGGTGGGATGGATTGTGATTGATTGGAGTGGAGTGGAGGGGATTGTACTGGAATGGGGTGGATTGTACTGGAGTGGGTTTGACTGGGGTGGATTGGAGTGGGGTGGTTTGGATTGGTGTGGGTGGATTGAATTGGAGTGGGATTGATTGAAGTGGACTCAATTGGATTGGGTGGATTGGACTGTAGTGGGGTGTATTAAAGTAGATTGGATTAGAGTGTGATGGATTGGAGAGGGATGGCTTGGAATGGAATTGATTAGAATTAATTTCAGTGGTTGGACTGGAGTAGGGTGGATGGTATTGTAATGGGGTGGATTGTATTGGACTGTAATGTGGAGGAATGGAGTGAGGTGGATTGTTGGATATGATTGCGTGGGGTGGGATGGATTGGAATAGGATAGATTAGACTGGTATGGGGTGGGTGGGGTGAGTTGGCTTGGAGTGGGATATAGTAGATTGGATTAAGGTGGACTGTACTGGATAGAGGTGGATTGGATAGGTGTGAGGTGGATTGAAGTGGATTGGATTGTGGTGGATTGGCTTGGAGTGGGGTGGATTGCGGTGGAGTGGGGTACATTTATTGGGGTGAGGTGGATTGGAGTGGAGTGGGGTATATTGGATTGGGATTGATTGGATTGGACAGGATTGGAGCGGGGTGGTCTGGGAGTAGGGCGGATTGGGGTGTGGTGGGTTAGATTGGAGTGGTAGGGAATGGTGTGGGGAAGACTAGAGTGTATTGGTGTGCGGTGGATTGGATTGGGATGAGGTGAGGTGAGGTGAGGTAGATTGGATTGGAGATGGGTTGATTGGAGTGGGCTTGATTGGAGTGATGTGGATCGAGTGAGTGAATTGAAGTAGGTGCATTGTTTTGGATTGGAGTAGGGTGTATTGGATTGGTGTGGGGAGGATTGGATTGGAGTGGATTTGATTGAGCGGGATAGATTGAGTGGATTAGGGTGGAGTTGACTGGAGCTGGGTGGATTGGACTGGAGTTGGCTGGATTGGTATGGGATGAGGTGGATTGGAGTGTGCTGGATTGGGCTGGATTGTAGTAGGGTGATTTGGATTGTGGAGGGTTGAATTCTGGTGGATTGGAGTGGGGCAGATCGTATAGTGGTTGATTTGTAAGGGCTGAGTGGATTGGAGGGAGTTGGGAGGATTGTAGTGTGATTGAATGGAGTGGGTTAAATTGGGTGAGTGGTTTAGATTGGAGTAGGGTAGAGTGGATTGCAATAGGGTGGATTTGGGGTGGATTGGAGTGGGGTTTATTGGAGTGGGGTGGACTGGATTGGTCTGAGTGGATTGGATTGAGTGGGGTGGATTGGATTGGGGTGGATAGGAGTTGGCTGAGGTGTGGTGTGATGGGATGGATTAGGATGGATTGGAGTGTAGCAGATTGGATTGGAGTGGGGTGGATTGGGGTATATTGCATGATTATGTGTTATAGCCTAATTTTGGAAATTACACATAAGAAAGAAACGATGATGCTTTGCAATATTTCGAACAACATCTTTTGAGAACAGCACCTACAAACAGAAACAAAACAAAACATGAGTGCAAAGTGAGGATAGAAGACTTGCTAAAATAAAAGAAAGTTAACTACAGAAAATAAAACTTTGCATTTTTGTTTGTCCAGCTTGGTATGTTTTTGTTGATCATACAGCTTCTGTTTGCATGGGACTAGACATTAAAAAGAATAAAATAGTACCTCAAAAATGTCTAGAGAAGGAGAGGGGCATTGATTAAAATAAATCAATCAGTACTTGGTCCATGCTCCACAGAAGGGAACAGAAATGATTCTTGGCCTGTAGTGACTAATCATGAGGCTGTAAAGAAGAGTGCCACGCAAGACATCAAATGGTAAACAACAGGAGAGCTTCAAGCCCTTATTGTAAACAACAGTGTAACACAAGTGAGAGGCATGTGTTAGCGCATTCTATAGCAGCGTCAACCCTAAAATGATAAGAGTCACAGTTTACACTGCAAACTTTCTGATTTTAATATATCTTGACATTTTTGTTCTGCAAGCGCTGTAATGGGAAAATACTTTATTTAAAACTGTTGCACTTATTATTTTAATTTTTAACTGTGTATAGGAACAGAACAGCAAATAATTAGTCGTGGGCGAAGTCCACTGAGTTCTACTCTGAAATTCTGCAGAGTTGGCTTAAAACTCCATGGAATTTTGTGGAGATCCGCTTGTGGCAGAGTGCCTCCTGCCCGAGCACCCTGGCCTGAATTATGTACCTCATTCAGGCCAGGTTGGTATGCCACCCGTAGGCAGCGTAAAATGTCATTTCAGGCCTCTTGTGCTGACACAGCCCACCGGTCTGGAACCTGCTGTTCTCAACCTGCAAACTTCCCTTCATCAACTGCCCTCGTTCACAAACTTGCTACGAAGGGACAAGCACACCCCCTGTCTTGCACCAGCCTTGCAATGGCTTCCTCTGCACTTACACACAGCCTCAGACCGGCCTTTCATTAGGGTGCAGCATTGCAGCAGAAAACCAGCTCACCAACAGCAGCCTGGTATTTTCACAAAGTGCCTACCTGTGCTTGCCACTGGGCTATAAGGCACTTTCTCAGGCCACACACATCTCTTTCTGGTGGGGGCTGCTGGACTACACTCAGCAACTGATGTTCCCCAGTCTCCAGCTCTCCCTGCTGGCCTCAGCACCGACCCCAGAACACCACTTCCTTTCCCAGGGACTCTGGGGAGACAGGTGCTTTTCAAGTGATGCTCTGACTGCAAGTTCTGTATTTTTCAAGAACAGAGACCCCCCCTTATGCCAATACTGTCCATGCCCAGTGCCAGACCCTGTTGCCTGTGGCCTGGCTCTCTGCCTTCCCCTGCCCCCTGCTCCTGGGCTGCTAAGGACAGTGAAAGGATGGAGGCCTAGATCTGGAGCAGGCACTGGTGAAGCCCCACAGCTTGCAGCAGCTCCACACTGTCGACCGACTTTGGTCTGAGTGCTCACTGCAGTCTAGTTATGTTCCACACAGCGCAAGCACAGACTACCTGTGCTTGTGCTGTGTGGCCCCTAACTAGTCTGCAGTGCGCACATGGTGAGCTCCGCTGGTAGGGCTGGTGGAGATTTTAGCTGAACTCTGCACTCCAAGTGGAGCATGGCATGCCAAAAACTCTGTTACCTCTGCCAGTGGAGCCCACCCCTATAAATAACACTGTGTAAATCAGTGCATAAAAACAAACTATTGTGATGTATTATTATTTAGTAGCTTTGGTTAACAATTGCATGGGATCTGCAGAAGCTCTGGAGTTTCTTGCACACATATATATTTATTTTTAAATGTATATAAATATTCACTTGAAAAGAACAAATATTACAGGGACATAATAGTTAGGTTCAGAGTTTATTTTGCACAAAACCATGGAAATTCACCAATTAAAGCTAAAGTTATCTCTTGTAACTAACATGTGTCCTAAGGTAACTATAACTCATGCCCTCACCATGCACAGTGGCAGATGTCACATTGACATTACCAATGATGTTTTTTATGAGTGCCCTAATTTGTGTGTTAATTAGCAGTGCATTGTGAGGGCATGAGGTATAGTTACCTTAGGACACATGAGTTATAGTTACTTAAGATAACTCTAACTATAGCTGATGAATTTCTATGTTTTTTGTACAAGTACATTCAGAACCTAACTATAACATCCCTGAAACCTTTTATTTTTTTAAGTGAATTTCTATGTTTTTTAAATTACATTTCCTAACTATAATGTCCTGATAACCTTTGGTTTCTTCAGTGAATTTCTATAGTTTATTTAAAGCAAAGTAATGTTCATTGCTATACGTTAATCCAACCATCCCAGTGCATGGCTTTCGGTTGTGCATGGCAGTGGCTGGCAGCAGGGCCTGGCCACAGAGAGAGCGAGAGAAAGTAATTGAAAGATTCAGAAAGAGAAAGCGATTTGGACATTCTTGAATGAGATATATAGAATGAGATATTGTAGTCAAATTAAAAAGAAATATGTATTTGTCATTTAAAATAAGTGAGATCACATTGCTGTATGAACTGTTAGCTTTTGAAGTTTAAAATAAAATAAAGAAGGGAAAAGACCATAAACACACCTGGAGGTAGAACTCTCAACTTTCAGTGTGAGGGTCTGTGACCTTAACCATTACACCATGGGTGACTGCTTACCCTACTGTTTTCAGATATACCTATGACATTCAACCCACGCATGTGATAGAAAAGAAATGTGAGTTTTCCATCACTAGGACGGTTTAACAGTCAAAACACTAGGGAGTAAATAAAAACACTGCCAAGCGATACTAGGATTTGAACCGTCAGCCTACTGAATAACAGCACATGACTTTGACCATTAGGCCAGAATTGACTCTTTTCCACTCTGTATACAAATGTAACTATAACATTCCCACCAAACAACTCGCCAGTTTGACGCTTCAAAGTAATTGCATGGAGAGACCATTGCAATGACAATCTCTCTCTTTCTCTCTTCTATCTCATTATGGGATGGAAGAGAGAAAGAGAGAGTGACAGGATCGAGGGGGGAACCTCAAGGCCCCCTCGGTCCTAGGTGGCTCTAGGTGTCCTTTGGGAGCTAGCATTGCTCCCTCAAGCAGGGAACTGGTTTTAATAGCAGCTCCCTGCTTGTGGGAGCAATGTTTTCATCTGTCTTCCCCGCACGCAAATATGTGTGCAGGGAAGACAGATGAAAACTCTGCTTTCTGCATGTGAGAGCTCTTTGACATCTCTCACTTGCAGAATGCAGACTTAGTTTGCTTTTGCTTGGTGGGAGTTGTCCTGCTGTGTCCCGGGGTGGGCACTCCGGGACATAGCAGGAGCTAGCCTTAGGGGGTGGTGGTCCCAAGGACCATCATTGGCTCCTCAAGGGGGCTGTGCTGTCCCCCTCCAACTGTGAATTTAGTCCCAGAGGAGGTGGCAGACCAGGGCTGCTAAGGTCTGAAATGGACCCTTTTTCTTTTTTTTTTATGTTTGCCTCAGGGAGGTGGTGGCTGCGGGGGAGGGGGCACGTGGCCCTCTCGCTTTGAAATACAATCAAGCCCGGGTAGGTGGCAGTCCCCAGAACCACGGGAGACCGAGTAGCCCCCTGCATTAAATGAAAAAGAAGCCCTGGGGAGGTGGCAGTCCCCAGGGCACTGAAAAGCCCAGTTCACCCCCTCCTTATTTTTTACTTTGCCCCCAGGACCTGGCCCACCCCTGGGCTTTAAAAAAAACAAGCATGGGAGCCTGCGCTTGTTTTTAAAAAAACCTTTTTTTTTACCATGAATTAATGAGTTTCGCAAATTTACAGCAATAATGTTTTTTTAATTGCTTTTTTTGCCCTGTAGGGTAACAGAGCTAAGGGGTCATGGTGTCTCTACCCTGAACTCTTTTTTTCACGTTTTATTTTACAACACTTCCTGGTTGAAGTGTTGGTAGCTAATCACAGCTGTGCATTTCCCTGCATGATGTCGTCAATATTCGTGAAGTTGTCTCGAAGTATTTTAGGACAGACATATACACATTTGGATTTCCTTAAACTTCTCAACATCTACTGAATGGATTTACACAAAATAAGCAAAAGCATAATCTGCATACCAGAAGCTACCTTCCTGCCAAAGCTGTTGTAATTCCGTCCAGAGGTTCGGGATGTAGTCATGTTGAAAGGTCCTGTGGGAATTAACATGGCAAACACAACTTTTTTGACCCCTATTTTTTCAGCTCCCACTTGGCAGATCACCCCCAAACTTTCCGTGCACAACAAGAATCACCGGCACCTTTTTTTTTGTTGAAAATTTTGGGAAGATTTGTCAAACAGTGCCAAAGGTATAGACCAGTCAAAACACATGGTCCTAACTATAGCTACCTAGTGGCGACCAACACTAGGTAATATATATATATATATATATGGGGGTAAGAGTGGCTGTCAGATTGTCTGTCTGGGTATGAGAGTGCATACATCAGTGTTTTAGTGGGTGCATCAGTGTGTGTGCAAGTCTGTGAGAGGCTGGATGAGGGTGTCAGTGGGTTTGTGAGTGGGTGTGTGATGGTCTGACTGGGGCTGTGAATGGGTGCGCGAGGGTCAGAGTGGGTCTGTGAGTGGGTGCGTGAGTGTCTGAGTCTGTGAGTGGAAGCGTGAGTATCTGAGTGGGTATGTACGTGGGAAAAAGATTGAGAGAGAGAGAGAAAGAGAGGGAGAGGGAGAGAGAGAGATTTTTAGGCTTTGATATATGACATATTTAGAATGATATATTTCTGGACAAATTAAAAAGAATTTTTTGTCATTTAAAAAGAGTAAGGTTACCTTTCAGTATGAGCCTTAAAGATTTATAGTGACATTTTATTTTTTTTAAAAGAGGGAAACGAGCCTGGCGAGACTTGAACCCTCAACGCTCAGTGGAAAGGTCTGCAACCTTCACACTGACTTATTCATTTGTTTGTTTTTGCCTTTTTTATTAGCCCTTAATGGAATGTCAGCTTCAAAGCTTCAAAGTTGCCGCCAAGTCATAGCAAACGGCTATCTCCCGGGATGGGCATTCTGGAACATAGAAGGAGTGGGCCCTGGGCTGTGGCAGCCCCCCCTCCAACATAGAATAGCCACAGTGAGGTGGCAGTCCCCACGGCTGCGGGAGTCTGCTACAGATCCTCTTCTATTTTTTACACTTTGCCCAGGGAGGTGGTGATACCTGCGACTGCGGGGGTGACTGCTCACCCCCCCAGCACCATATTTGTTTAAAGCCCCAGGGAGGTGGTAGTCCCTGAGCAACAGGGGGAAGGCAGTCCCCCCTGCATTAAATTAACAATGCCTGGGAGCCCCCGCTTTTTAAATTTTTTATTTTCGGTGGATTCGTGAAACCACCGTGACGTCCACTCAAATATTTAAAAATGCTTTTTTTGCCCTGCGGGTTCCTCTGGGACCCCCCCACCAGAGCTAAGAGGTCAGGGTGTCTGTACCTTAGCCTCTTTTCTAATTTTTTTGCATTTTATTGGTACTTGGGTGATGCCGAGTCCCAACATTGCTACGCACACTTCCCTGGTGAAGTGTTGGTAGGCAATCAGAGCTCTGCAGGGGTCGCAATCCTTAGTGTCCCTAGATATAAAAATTTGGATTTTCTTTAATATGTCACAAACTACTGAATGGATTTACACCAAACAACAAAAAGGGTTATTTCTGGATCAAGAGCTTCCTTCCTGCCAAATTTGGTGCAATTCCATCCAGTGGTTTCTGCGTGATCGCTGTATAAAATCCCCATGTGAATTACCACTGGAAATGCTCCTTTTTTGAACCCCCTTTTTTCTCAGTCCCGGCTTGACGGATCACCTGGAAACTTACCAGATAGCAGCTGACGTGACTGTTGAATATTTTTTGGGACAATTTCATGAAGATTTGTAAGGCGGCGCCAAAGATTTAGGCATGTAAAAAAATGCTTTCTCTATAGAAACTAGGTCCTAACTACACCTATCTAGTGAGGTTCACCACTAGATAGTATATATATATATATATATATATATTTATATATATATATACACACACACATATATATATATATAAATATATATATATATATATATATATATATATATATATATATATATATATATATATATATATGTTATACTACATATATGGTGAACGGTCTCAGAAATTAAAACTTCATCAACTGCACAATGCTGGAGGGTATATATAAAGATTGAATTTTAAAATATATATATGACTTGTACACCTTGACAAAGGCTGTTTGTAGCTGAAACACGTTGGAGCAGATGAGTTCCATGTAGCAAATACATTTATATTTTTGCACAGCAATCCTGGAGTTCCTGCTTTTCTTTCAACATTGGCCAAACTTTGAAAGAAATATGTAGGCTGGGTATCACATCAGCCACTGAACACCCATACGCCTGAACACCCATACGCTTGGAGTTTGCCATGTGTTTGCCTTGAAATGACAGTGGTCTCCACTGCTTCCAATGTGGGATTGGTATTGTAAGGTTAGACTGGTTGAGCACCAGGCGAGTGAGCTCTGAGGCTTCACCTGCACCTGCACTGGGAGTCTCCTGATAACCTTCTTGGATTTCACTTATTGGCAGCAGTATCCGATCTGCACTAGGAAGAACTTGGATAACGGGACAGGTGGAGGAGCATGTGTTAAATGCAAGTAACATCAAGGCGACTGACCTAACCAACGGTGATTTGGTGGGGCTGGTTGCAGCTAAACATATATTGAGCGACAGTGAGGAGGTCGGTGGTGCTAGTCTGGTCAGTGGAGAAACAGGCTCCATTGCAGGTGCCATGACCTGGAAACAACATATGTTTAATTTCATTTAGAAAAACTTATGAAGATAGAAGTTAGTAAATAGTGGAAATTAACCTCGTTTGTGAGATAGATTGAGGTCAATCTAGTCCTAAGGGGCCTGAGAATGTTTACGGTTCCGACTTATGAATTCCACCACCCATGGCCCTTAGAGGAATGGACCGACTTCACAGCCAAATTGAGCAAAGGCATGATGTATATCCTCGTAAAATCTGTCGAATTTGACCTGACACATAGTCGCAATGAAATTAAGAATGTTTAGAATGTTGAAGATCAAACTGCATTAAAAGAGCTATATATACTAAAATGATACATAGATTGGCAAAATATGAAGAGGAAGAAAAGGTCAAAAAGCATTGGAAGAATAAACAATGTGTATAGGCAAGAAATGAGGCAAGAGGACATGCAGAAAAAAGCAGATGTTATCTCCACTGGGCCTAGTTCTGATGTGAGCATGGACAATGATGATCCAAACAATGTGGGGAGAATGGACGAGCTGTTGGGTTTTCAGAACAAATATTGTCTTCTGCGCCAAGCAGACGTACCAAGAAAAGACAGAAAGACAGATCCCCATTCAGAGGAAGGGGAAGGGGATGAGGAAAAGGCAGAAACAATGCTGAAGGACCAAAAGAAGAAGCTGGTGGTGAGGCCCTGAAAACTGGGAAAATGACTTCCCAGAACAGAATGAACAGAAAGAACTGAGTGCCAAACTAACAGTTATAAATTTATCTAACTTGGAGCAGACCAATTATGAGACTTCCCTTTTTGATTTGGGACTGTTCTTTTGTCTGACTATGAACTGGAATTGCACACAGGCAAGGATTGATCTATACATAGAAAAACATGTGGAGCACTCAAAACCTATATATAGTTAATTATTACATCTACTCAATTCACTATAATGTATACTATATATAACCATGTCAAAGCAATCTTGAAAAAAGAACCAATACAACGGATTGTATGTGGCAAAACAAATATACACAATCTTTTAATAGATATATACATGCACATTAAAAGATACAATCCATTGAAGACAAATCTCTAGGTTCAATGCAGAAAACAAATCATTGCAACACCCTATACAACATTTAAAATATAAACTTCACAATACACATTACGTATACATAATTCAAAAACAACCACAACACTAATATACATAGTAAATTCATCCAGAAATGGTCCTGCTTGTGATAATAGAGTTCAGTCCAGTCATAGGATTCAGTCAGGAATAGTCGTGCATGTAATTACAAAGTTCACTCTGATTTGAAAATGCAGCCAGAAAATTCAGCCTGCTTCTGATAATAGAGTTCAGTCCAGTCATAGGATTCAGTCAGGAATAGTCCTGCTTGTAATTACAAAGTTCACTCTGATTTGAAAATGCAGCCAGAAAATTCAGCCGACACGTGTTTGGTTCTATTACGGACTTTATCAAGGTTCTTAAGAAAATAGTCCTCCATATCCTAGTACCGAAAACCTGTATGCGTTAATTTGTTTTTATGGAGATTAATTGTAAACTGTCAAACAGAGCACATAGACATGTGGAACCCCACTCATCTTGCAAAGTTTATCCAGTCAGTCACACTTGGAGTAACTCGTAACTAACTTCCAAAAGTCCCACGCAGACCGACATCACGCCCAGATAGAAAAGCAGCAACGGATTGATCTATAACTGTTTATCAGGAAATTGAAGTTATATAAATTACATAAAATGTGGAAATGCAAAACTAATGTGCAGAGATTTGATGTTCAATGGTGTGATATCCAGGTTGGTAATGTGGAGGGATTATTTGCATTAGAAGCACTACCTGGAGAGGGGGAATATGAGGACCTTAATGTTAATTTGTCTCAAATCTTGGATTCATTATTGATTAATGTAAACGCCCCAAGCAATAATGGTTTCAAACCCCCTGCCTCATCCTACCTCTACCGCATTACAATATTGATGTTTTTTATGATATTATTATAAAGGAATTGGTGCCCCTGAGAAGTAAAATCAGGAAGGATCTTGATAACTTAACTCCTTCTCAGAGAATAGCCCTTACCACATTTCACTTGGACCCCAGGATAGTCATAAAATCTAACCGGGGGGGAATGTGGCAGAAATCATGAGGCAGCTGGCACAAATTGGATGCTGTGAGATAATTACCCCAAAAATATATAGGACTGCAGTCCATCAGTATCAGGACTGCCTTATTGTATGGCGTGATTGGGGGCTCTTGGATGATAATAATAATAATAGGCAAATTATAGAGCGCATGGCTACCTCAAAGAACTCCCCTAGCACCGATGATGAATACAGTTTTTTATGAAATTATCATCCATGGGTGCCATCATTCTTTGTGTCACCCAAAATGCACAAAAGTGTTACCAGTCTTCAGGGGCGAACTACTGTCTCCTTGAATGATGGTTTCCTGGAGCACACAGCCATCTATATAAACGTGTTTCTTTTCCCCTTTGTTAACGCTTTACCAGCTTATTGTATGGACAGAGAGGATTTCCTGACTAAAATACATAATATGGAGTGGTATGAATCCTTCGTAATGATCACAATGGATGTTATGTTCCTGTACACTTGTACAGATTATGCATTCTGGGTGCAAATATGTGAGTATTATCATAAAACTAGATCTATATTTTTTCTTGAACATAAAATACTTCTCAAAATGAGTCAATACTGTTTACAAGAAAACATTTTCCTGCATGATGGGGTCTTTTATTGACAAAAGATGGAGACTGCAACAAGCACCTGCTTCACCCCCAGCTTTGTGAATCTCATTATGTGCTGGTGGGTGGAGAAAGTGGCCTGGACACAGAATAATCAAGAGTATTTGCAGCAGTTGTTGATATGAACTTAATATATCAATGATTTATTTCTGCTTTGGAATGGCCTCTGGGAGAATGCATGTATGTTTTTGAAAACAAACTGAATGACAATTCTTATAAATTGTGGTTTACCACCACTTTACAGAAACAAAGGAAACCAACTTTTTCAATGTCAGTCTGTGGGTGGAAAATGAAAAAGAGTACACACCACCATATAGAATAAGGCAACTGCTGGCTACTGCATGTTTTACTATAATAGTCATGATCCCTGGAATTTAATCAGCAGCATCCCCCATGTCAAAATGCTATGACTTAAAGTGGTATGTAGCACTGACAATGAATTTAAGAAATAATCACCACACAAGAAGCAACTATTTTAGAACAGGGGCCATAAGGCCAAAGTACTGTGTTTGGCAGAAAAGAAGGTGGCTCCTCAAACGAGGAACCAACTGTTCTATCCCAATCCAAAGACAAAAATCATGTTTCATTACTACATACAATTCCTCCTCTGATAGGATCAGAAATGTAATGAGTAAACCTTGGGACATTTGGAAAACAAATACAGTGATAGGCCAATAAATACCACTCAAGCCCTCCATCACATACAGAAGATGCACTACCCTGGGGGTTATCACACAGGGACCCACACTGCCACAACTTGGCTGACTATACATAATGGATTCTACATGTGTGACAACTGCAAAGCCTGTAGATACATATCAAATAATATAGAATTCTCAACATCTGGAGGGCACTAAAGGGAAATCAGGCAATACTTAAACTGTGCATCTGACTTCTGTATCTATATTCTCCAGTGTCCATGTTCAGTCATGTATGTTGTTAGTGCCATCTTTCCCCTTTAGGAAACGTATACAAGAACACCAATGTGCAATTAGGAATTTGGATATTGCATATCTTGTGGTGAAAAATTTCTTGCAGTCACATAACAGTGACATGTCGGGTGAAGAAGAACATATGAGGTCGAGATAGTGTGGAACAACTGAGACAACTTGAGTCGAGGTATATATTGACCTTACACACAAAGTTCCCGTATGGGTTAAACAAGGATGAGGAATTGGAAGTGCATGTTGGGTAAATATTATTTATTTTGATTGTGCCTTCTCCTTCTATGTCCTTATTTACTCTATGCTGCACCCTTTAAGGGCCTCACATGTTCACTCTGTCTTCTTTGATCTGTATATCTCTGATATTGCAGAAAATTTAAAAGTAACACTATACTCTGATTCTGCATTTGCTTTTGCTACTGACTGTGATATTATGGGTTGATTTGCCTGTTTTTAATTAAAATTTGCTGATTAGGCCAACAGTGGGCACAAATATATGGAGTAAGACCCATATGGTGCATCTGAAATGGAAACAATGCTTGATTGTGCCTTCTCCATTACATACAGTTCCATCACTGAAGCCTCTAAGGAAGTAGAAGAGGGGTCTTGTCCAGGATTGTCACGTCTGCAACATCTTTATGAGAACATGAGAACATATGGATGAATCTGTGCATTATACTATTCTATGCCCGGTGGTGCTGCCACTAAAATCTTCTGACTTTCAAACAACAATGATATATCTAAATAGTGTTGTAAAGACTCTCATTGTAATAACGAGACTGCTGAATTTTGTATTGGAAAGAATTTGAGCCTCTGAACAAAACACAGTATGATTGATATGTTTTGCTGACCCTGAATATATAAAAATAAGAACTTGTCATTTTTAAAAATAACCTGCCAGAGCCCGTAACCAATATGCCCTTTTTACGTGGAAGTCTGGTTTATTAATTTTTCACATTGGTGAAGGTGTTTTCTATGTTTATGATCAAGGTATGAAATGTACTAATGGTTTGAAACTTCGAGGAGGTCCACATTAAAATTTCACAATACATATATATATCCCAGGGAAATACATTTTATAATATGATATATAAACCCTCCAAAACTACCAGGAGAATGTCAAATAAATTCAAATAATAAAAAGAAAATATAAACATATTTCCACAAGAGAATACCTTAAAAAAACATTCAACTGGTGCAACAGAGATCAAAACCCTTAGCGGAAATACTGCATTATTCAAAATAGAATATCCTACAAAGATTTTAGCTTATCATGTGGAAAATTACAAAAAACTTCAAACTGTACACACATTAAAAAAAGACCTAACACAGGCCTGAGAAGCTAAAACACCAAAGCAGAATAATTCCTTTGATGGCATGAGAGAAACGGTTGAGAGCAACACTAAAATAGTTACATCAAATATCCTAGCAGGAAATTAGTTATCATGTGCAAAATTATGCAAAGCCTCAGACTGTGCAAACATTCAGAATAAATCTACCACAGGCTTAAAAAAGTTAGAAACGCCATAGCTAAATATTTTACTTGGTGGCTTAACCAAAAGGTTGAGAGAAGCACTAGTCGAATGAACATTACGTTTTAGAAAAATGGCTTTCAGCCACCTACTCCTCAACGAGCTCAAGGAAGGTCAAACAAAAAATACATGCTTATGATCTTGGATATCCATAAGACAAAAATCGCAGACATTAGAAGAGGCATTCCATTTGTGGGTTAGTGCCTTTAGGGGCAGGATAATCAACCTTAATAAAGTAAAAATTCAGGTCACCCCTTGCGGGAGGTTCCAAGACAAGTCATGCTGTAGTATACCTGGGAACACTGAATTTATCAAAACATAAACCTCTTCTTCTGCATGCAAAATTTGAAATCACACTAGAAGCTTTTATGCAGCGTAACCAGCTTTAAACACCTTTTCAGCTGTGAGCACGAAAGCGCAAGTGTAGAATCTAAATCCAATTCTAACCCTTCCAGCACATAACTAAGATTTCTAATTAACTGAGATTTATGTCTCAAAGTGGTAAAAACATCTC
This sequence comes from Pleurodeles waltl, assembly GCF_031143425.1. Lineage (NCBI taxonomy): Eukaryota > Metazoa > Chordata > Amphibia > Caudata > Salamandridae > Pleurodeles > Pleurodeles waltl. The sequence continues at coordinate 508,875,582 of NC_090444.1, read as the reverse complement.
TGTAGATCAGGTGCCTCAGGAGCAATTTGTCACTATGAAATAAGCAGTGTGTCCTCCTGAGCACACCTACCAGGCCTAATCATAAATGCTTTTAAGGCCGAACTCTAATCTCAGACCCTGAGAAGAGGCCAGCGTATTACAGAGAGCCAGGTGATGTAAAATGTGCCCCTCAATTCTATCCAGGAAGCCCCAAACTGCCACATTTGTGGATTCTAGTGCATACAGCAAAGTAGCAGGGATCTTAGCCTCAGACACAGACAGAAGATGGCCATAATGCCAACCCCCAACTGCCTCATAAAAAGCCTCCAAACTCAGGGCTTGTTACCGGGCCTTACCTAGAGTTTTAGAAATGTGCTCTGTCTCACTGAGGGAAGAGAACATACCCTTCTTGAAAAAGCGATAAGATTTTATTTGTTCAAGCCTTTTAGAGCTCACCCACGATACAGAGCTTATTTTCTTTACCTGTTTTGTTGCCCCTGACGCACAAAACTTGTGATTTCTTAGGATTTATCTTCAAATTATGTTGGCCTACGTATCTAGTCAGGGCTGCCAAGGGATTATTCAGCCCCTTCGGAGTCAGATCTATAATGACTATATCATCTGCATATTGTAGAAACGTCACCTACCGCCCAGGTTGAAAAATGTAAGGATAACAAAATTGCTGTAATGTCTAATTTTGCTAGCTTCAGCCATGGAGTAGGTCAATCAACTCTATCAAAAGCTGTAGAAAAATCAATATTTCTGGCAAAGACTACTCCTTTTCTCAGCAAAACATACTTTCCCTTTATCACTTGCAGGGCCAAGATGTAATCAAGAGTGGTATGCCCATTCCTGAAACAAGACTGCTCCAGTAGGAAAACAGAATTGTTATCAACCCACATTTTTAGATGCTCTATGAGGGTTTTGGCAAAAGTCTTCCCACCAGCATCCTCTAAGGCAATTTGTCTATAGTTCCCAGGAGAAGATCTATCTCCTTTCTTATATAAAGGGACAATATTGCTCCCAACGCAAGATGGCAGGACTATACTGTTTTCATAACAGAAGTGGAAGACAGGTTCTTGGCCCAAAGCAGCTGTTCTTGCTTAGTTAGGGAAATATTAACCTCATCAGGGCCCACTGCGCCAGACAAACACACAGAGACTATAGTAGCCTCAATCTCTGCCACAGAAGGACAACCAAAGTCATTTGAAATGGGTTTACAATCTGGCTGAGTGATCTCATGATTAGAATCAACGGCAGAGTTTGAAGCATGCAAGGTTGTAATTTAATCATTCCACAGGGCCTCCGGTATAGGAGGTGGAACAAATGATTTTTGAGCCCTGCAACCATCTGCCACAATTTACCAGAATTTACAGGAGTTCTTTAAATGTGCTGCTTCTCTTAAGTCAATCTATTTCCGCTCAAGGTTTCTCCCCCTAATTCTAGGACTCATCTGAGCCCTCCTTCTCTTTAATAGTGAGATCAGTCTAGCTCTTCCGGTATCTGCAAAAGCAAACTGTAATCTCACAAACGTATTTATTTCTGTAATCAACAGCCACACTGACAAATTCTCATGCATTATCCTCCTCTCTAATATCTTAGGCAGATTACTGGTACCTATAATCTGATAACAATTCACTAAGGGGCACATAAACACAGAGAAACAGTCAAAGGGATCCCTACTCCAATTTTCACTATCCGAGATGGCCCTTTCAAGCAGTTTTTTCATAAAACACCTATTTGAAGGAGGCCAGAAAGTTCTGCCGGTATTTCTGACAAAATTAGTCAAAGTGCTAGATAAATGCCAGGATTCCACTGCAAGAACCCTCCTCTTCAGAGAAATAACAAAAATCTTATGATTGCTTAGTGTTGACTCTAGCACAGTCAGATCCTCGACTTACTGTGCAAGAGAGTAAGAAGAAACATAGTCATAAATTATAGAGCCCCCCTTCTGTGATTTGTGTGTTAATGAGGCTGTGGAATTCGAGGGGAATCTCCTGTTGAGAATTGAGTAACCATATTTCATCAAACACTTCAAAAGGAAATATCCCTTTTTGTTGGTTCTGCTTTTGGGGGGTAAATTTAAAGGAGGAACATTAAAAGCAGATTCCCTGTCTAAATCATCAAAAGAGATCAGAAGAGTAATTAGACAGTTTAACGTTTAAGCAGGACTTCACAATCTGTAGCATCCTTCTGAATCAAAGAGACAAAGTTGAACATTTCAAGTAACAATTCATCCTGTCTCCTCCCAGGCGAAATGTACACACTCACAATTTGCAAAGGGGCTCTTCTATCCCAAGTAATAAAGGGGGAGACCTTCACTACTTGAAAGCAATTTAAGAAGGTACAAAAATTCAAATTCCCATATTAATTTGTTACTCAAAAGGATGGCTATTCCACATTTAGCACACCCTTTCTTTGAATGCTGAGATTCATTGCTAAGGGCAATGTAGCCCGGACAATTAAGGTCTACAGTACACCAGGTTTCCTGGATACAGATTAAATACAAATTAAGAGAGCTGAGTGAACCGCCGCCTCAGTTTCTACACACCCATCCGTCAACTTGGCTCCGCCAACCTCGCTCTCGCCGCCATCCCTCGCATCCGCCGCACCACGGCGGGTGGGAGGTCCTTCTCCTACCTGGCGGCCAAGACATGGAATTCCCTCCCCACCATCCTCAGGACCACCCAGAACCACTCCGCATTCCGGAGGCAACTCAAGACCTGGCTCTTCGAGCAGCAGTAACCCCATCCCCCTAGCGCTTTGAGACCCGCACGGGTGAGTAGCGCGCTTTATAAATGTTTATGATTTGATTTGATTTGATTTGAGTGAATCTAGTTTCCCAATACCATTCACTAAGCCAGCTGCATTCCCAGAAGCTACCTTGCTAAAACACTTGGACCACTAGAGGAAGAATCTCCGAAGCCTACTGGTATTACATCAATACCTTTTCTTTACAAGAAATCACTATTTTGGATAGTTAAATTTGATACAAACTTAGAGTGAAACCAAGCCCTTGACTTATGAGCTCCCAGTTGTTGTACCAGATAAACAACTGATATACCCTTACTCTGTATCATCTTTAACACATCAATATTTGGAGAAAAAAATGATTAATTCAGTATTATATCGTAATCAAACAGTGCAAGATAATCAATATATAGGGGGTCATTCTGACCTCGGCGGTAAAAGGCCCTTACCGCCGGTCAGAAGTCCGCCATTCTACCGCCGCGGTAAACCGCCACGGTCATTCTGACCACCAACTGTGAAACCGCCAAAAATCCGTCATCCAAGGAAGGCCGCCTCATCCGTGGGACGCGGAAAACTGGAGATGACCAAACCTCCACCGTCACGCCAACACAAACACGCCCATGCCATTCTGACCCACGAATCCACGCATTGGTCTTTCAACCGCGGTATTCCATTTGCGCTCAAAATACACACACAGCTCCAAAACACAGCCACATTGGACAAATTGAAATACGCACACCTGAGACACATACAAACAACACTCCCACACATCCAATCAACTATAAAACCCCCACCCACATCACCCACAAACCCCCACTAGTTGGAAATCGGAGCGAAGGCGAGAGCGAGAGAGATAGAGATAGAGAGAGCGAGCACAGCAATAGAAAACCCCAACACACACAGGAACCCAACTTCATCACCCACACCACATCTACGCACACATCACCACATATCACCACGCACATCACCACAAACACCACCCCACACCTCATCCACACCACCCCATGGCTCCCCAAAGACACCCAAGGTTTTCGGACCAAGAACTCCGGGTCATGGTGGAGGAAATCATGAGGGTTGAGCCCCAGCTCTTCGGCACACAGGTGCAGCACACCACCATAGCAAGGAAGGCTGAGCTATGGCAAAGGATCGTAGACAGGGTCAACGCTGTGGGACAGCATCCCAGAAATCGGGAAGATATCAGAAAGCGATGGAACGACCTACGGGGGAAGGTGCGCTCGATGATCTCCAGGCACAACATCGCTGTGCAGAAGACTGGCGGCGGACCCCCACCCACTCCACCCCAATTCACAGCATGGGAGCAAGAGGTGGTAAACATCCTGCATCCTGATGGCCTCGCTGGAGTACACGGAGGAATGGACTCTGGTAAGTCGAATCTCAACTACTTCACCCCCCAAACCACCAGCATGCCAACCCCCCCCACCCCCAATCTCAACCCCCCAGCACACAACCTCCCTGCCAATGTCTCACCAGCACAACCCACCCTAAACAACACCAACCCCTGAATGCCAACACAAACCATAGACAGCCACCACCAAAGCATGACCATTGCACATACCCATACACCCCCCCCCCAAACCCTCACAACACCTCCCACAAGGGAATGCCAGCACTGGGGGACAAGGGCACTCAAAATGCACGCCATGGCACACACAGAAACAATAACCATACTCCTTTACCCCTGCAGGGCCCGAACGCCAACACACCGCCACGGAGGGTCCAGATTTGTCCATCCCACCCCCAGAACAGGCCCCCAGCGAGGACAGCAGCTCTGTCGACCTAGAACCTGACGGCCAGCCCGGACCATCGGGGACCTCTGGACAGTCGGTTCCCCACACACAGACACAGGCCACAGCAGACCCAAACCCCTCTGGGAACACCAGCACAGCTCCCACCCAGCGGGCCCATGCCTCTGTCTCGCAGACGCGTCAATCAGCGGTGTGTCCGCCACTACAGGGCACCCAGGCTCACCCAACACCCCAACAACAACAGGGACCTGGGGGCAGTGGTAGTGGGCACACCGTCCAGGGGACAGAGGCCCGGGGAAACAGGGCAACTGGGAGGGCTGCTGTGCGACAGGGGGGGAGGACAGGCCCAGGGAACCGACTCTCCAAGAGGCCCTCACCACCATCATGGGAGCATATCATCACTCCCAGGAGACGATGGCGACGGTACTGGCCAGGTTCACCGAGATCCAGGCACAGCAGGAGGAACGGTACATGGGGTTCAGCAATGAACTCAGGAACATTGCTACCGCTATGGGGACCATAGTCCAGGCCCTCAACCGGATAGAAACCACATTGCGGGACCATGTGGCACCGCAAAGGGCCCCTGTCACTAGCCAGGAACAGCCTACCACCTCTGCCGGTGCTAGTGGTCAGGAGGCCCCCACAGAACGACGGGCCACCAGAACCCCACCTCCTGCTGAAGAACAACCACCCCGCAAGAGGAACCTGAGATCTCAAAGGAAGACAGAGAAGGATGCCAAGCCCCCCGCCAGCCTAATATCCCCCCGGATGTCATTCCACTGTCCCACAGTGTCACCCTGTCCAACCTTGAACTGCCCCTGCTCCATCCTTCCACAGGCATATGGACAATGCACCTGTGCGACCGAGAACTGGACTCCGCCATAGACATAACTCCACCCTCACCCATCACCGTTTTAATATCATGTACCACTATGTAGCACTAAAAATAAATCACTCATTGCACTGAAATCATTCTGGAGTCAGCCTGTATTATTTTCAAATGTATAACACATTACTTATCAATAATGTTCTGTTATTTATGTGATGACAACATACCGATGTCAATAAGCATTAGTCCATGGGCTAACCAAGCAGAAGTCACGCAGTGGGTCATACAGCACTGAAAAGGGAAGGGAAAATCAAACATCAGTTTAAAAGAACTGGGGGGAAAAACACAAAGTAAAGATGCAGGGGGCTTTCAGTAAATGTTAAATGGCGTGGGTGATTCCTACCTGTGTGCTACTGAAAATACTGTTGGATAACTCTGTCCCTGTTGTCTGGGTCGTCCTCTTCGTCTTCCTCCTCTTCACTCTCCGCAGGCTCCACAGCTGCTTCAACACCACCATCTGGACCATCCTCCTGCAGGAAGGGCACCTGACGTCGCAATGCCAGATTGTGAAGCATACAGCAGGCCACGATGATCTGGCACACCTTCTTTGGTGAGTACATCAGGGATCCCCCTGTCATATGCAGGCACCTAAACCTGGCCTTCAGGAGGCCAAAGGTTCTTTCAATGATCCTCCTAGTTCGCCCATGGGCCTCATTGTACCGTTCCTCTGCCCTGGTCCGGGGATTCCTCACTGGGGTCAATAGCCAAGGCAGGTTGGGGTAACCAGAGTCACCAATTAGCCACACACGTTGTCTCTGTAGCTGTTCCATCACATAAGGGATGCTGCTATTTCGCATCACATACGCGTCATGCACTGACCCAGGGAGCATGGCATTCACATGGGAGATGTACTGGTCAGCCAAACAGACCACCTGGACGTTCATCGAATGGTAACTTTTCCTGTTTCTGTACACCTGCTCATCGTCTTTTGGGGGTACTAAAGCCACATGGGTCCCATCAATGGCACCAATTATGTTGGGGATATGTCCAAGGGCATAAAAATCACCCTTCACAGTGGCCAAATCAACCTCCTCAGGGAATACAATGTAGCGCCGCATGTGTTTCGTCAGGGCAGACAACACTCTAGACAAGATTTTTGAAAACATAGGCTGAGACATTCCAGATGACATGGCCACTGTTGTCTGGAATGAGCCACTTGCCAAAAAATGGAGGACTGACAGAACCTGCACTAGAGGGGGAATTCCTGTGGGTTGGCGGATGGGGGACATCAGGGCTGGCTCCAGCTGGGCACACAGTTCATGTATGGTGGCTCGGTCAAGTCGGTATCGTAGTATGATGTGGCGTTCTTCCATTGTCGACAGGTCCACCAGCGGTCGGTACACGCGAGGATTCATCCTTCTCCTCGCAAGTCCCAGCGGACGGTGCCTAGGAAGGACAACATGGCGCACAGAGTCAAGCAAATCACAGGTACGTTCACCACTGCATGCATAGCACACGATTATCTATGTATTGAAAGACGTGTATGTGTGGCAATGCAAGGCCTAGGCCTGTGTGACGCAGTACAAATTATGCCATGTGGGCCCTTGAAATGGCGGCTGCCTGACCTGTGAAGTGGGACAATGGGATGTGAGGTCAATGCGCTGGCGTGGCACACCGTGGCGGTAGGCGGTCGAAGACCGCTATACGAAGCCGCATTGGCTAACATTGAGGCCTATGGGTTTCAGGAGCCAATGACGAGGTGCGCCGGCAGTCGCGGTACGCACCGCCGCCGTACGCACCGCCGCGGGCGTGACCGCCATTTTCTATCTGCTTAATCACTCGAGACCTGATCATCCACAGGAGAGGACCTATACTGCAAGTGCTGCTGTGACCTCGGTCTGGAAGTGACAATGGCTGCTGCGACTGGGGAAAGGGCCCCTGCCTTCACGTCTGAGGAGTTGGAGAAACTTGTGGATGCGGTCCTCCCCCAGTATGCGTTACTCTACGGTCCTCCAGACCAACAGGTAAGTACACTGGGTGCACATTGAATGGGCTATGCCTGTGTGGAGTGGGGTGGATGTAAGTTGGTGGGGTGGGGTGCGAATGAGGAGTGCAACGCACGACAGATGAGAGCATGTGCCATATGGCAAGGTTGGGGAGGGGGGGCCAATCGCATCTAACATGCAGAAAAATGATGATTTTTCCTTCCCACCCTGTACATGTCAAATAGGTCAGCGCCCATCAGAAAGTGGACATTTGGCGTGCCATCGCCAAGGAAGTCCGGGACCTGGGGGTCCACGTCAGACGGGGCACCCACTGCCGCAAGAGGTGGGAGGACATCCGCCGCGGGACCAGGAAGACCGCCGAGTCACTGCTGGGGATGGCCTCCCAACCTAGGAGTGGTGCCAGTCGTACCCTGACCCCCCTGATGTCCCGGATCCTGGCGGTGGCCTACCCTGATTTGGATGGGCGCTTGAGTACATCACAGCAGACACAAGGGGGTGAGTATCAGCCCATTCTGCTATCTCTCTGCGCAGTGGAGGCGTCTGGGTGGGGGAGGAGGGTTGTGGGTGACATTAGGCCAGGGCGCTTTCTGTAGTGTAGTCCTCTCCTTTAGGCATGGCCCTGTGCTCCCGGCCCCCACCTCTGTAGGGTGACAAGTACAGCTATCGATGGTCCAGCATCACACATGTGCGCCTTTGTCGTCTCTAGACCTGTTGTCCTAGTCAGAAGTACTGAGTAGTGTACACCGAATGCGCGGCTTAGTGCATGAGGCTCCTGTGTCTGTCCTCTCCGCCAACGGTGTTGACATTGCATGCACTCAACCTGGTCTTCGTTTTTCTCCCCCCACCCTTCTTCTTCATCTTCTTGTGCATGTGTGCATTAGCATCATCAGGTGGAGGAGAATTGGCATCGGAGCACGAGGGAGCTGCAAGTCACAAGGCCCCGGTGGGCCCAGGAACAGACACCGAGGGCACCAGTGATCCGGAGGGCGAGGGGAGCACCACAACGGGGACCGGTGGTGACACCAGCGACAGCGACACGTCCTCGGATGGGAGCTCCCTAGCGGTGATGGCAACATCCGGGCCCCCCGCCTCTACAGGTACAGCCGCCACCCAGCGCACCAGCCCCGCCCTCCCAGCAGCCCCTCAGCCTACGCTCCGTGCCCGCTCGCCCAGGAAGGCGGGCGTCTCCTTCGCCCCAGGCACCTCAGCTCCTGCCCCTGTTACCCCTGCTGCCCTCAGTGAGGAGGTCATTGACCTCCTGAGGACCATCATTGTTGGGCAGACTACCCTTTTGAATGCCATCCAGGGGGTAGAAAGGGAGGTGCATCGGAGCAATGCCTACCTGGAGGGCATTCATTCGGGTCAGGCTGCCCATCAACGATCGTTCAATGCTCTGGCCTCAGCACTGACGGCAGCCATTGTCCCTGTTTCCAGCCTCCCTCTTCTGACTGCCTCCAGCCTGTCTCTGTCTCCTGTTCCTCAGCCTATCCCATCCAAACCATCAGACCAGCCTGCGCACACCTCAACACCCAAGGGCAGCTCATCCAGACACAAGCCCCACAGAACCCAAAAGCATTCACGCAAGCAACACCCAGATGCAGACATTCCAACAGTCACTACCACCTCTGTGTCCCCCTCCTCCTCGTCTCCCTCCTCCCTCCCTGTGACGTCTACACTCACACCTGCATGCACACCACCATCAGCCAGTGCTTCCATCACCAGCACACCCTCCAGTCCAGTCCGCACACGTGCAGTCACCACCCCCACTACCATTTACACGTCCCCTGTGTCCTCTCCCACTGTGTCTGTCACCCCCTCTTCCAAGACACACAAACGCAGGCAGACACCCACCCAACAGCCATCCACCTCACGACAGCCTCCAGCACAAGCACCTGCACCCAAAGACAGCACACCTGACTCTCCTACAACCACATCCTCTTCCTCCACTTCCATCACCACTTCTCCTACCTTTTACCTTGGTCCTAAGAAAGTTTTCCTTGCTAATCTTGACCTCTTTCCCTCCACTGACCCACCCCCTCCATCTGCAAAGAGTCCCAAGAGCACCTCAGCCACCACCAGCCCAGCTTCGAGTGTCACTGTGGTGCATGGGTTCTGGAGCCCACCCTTTGCCAGCAGTGACACTTCAATCAGCAGCAAGGGGACAGCCAGCCCCCCACCAGGCAGAAGACCAGGAAGCTAAAGGGCCGCCGTGAGAGGACTGACACGGCTGCCCCCAAGGAGCAAAGTTCGCCCACTTCACCAGCCACAACATCTAGGGGAGGCAAGGGCCCGAGAGCCCCATCTTATGAGCGAAAGGGCAGCAGGGCGGAAAAGTCAGCCAGCAGGAGCGCGGAGCAGGAGGGGCCCACAAGCCCCATCCCGGGTGTTAGGGAGAACACCAAAGGGCCCAGGACTCTGTCACCGAAGGGTCCAGCAACAGCACGGTCGGAGGGCGACTGAGCAGGGAGTCCAGGCCAGGTCTGGCTCCCTTGACCTACTGGACGAGCACCGCTGAACAGGGCCCCGCCGCGGAGAAGAGCACCGCTGAACAGGGCCCGCCGTGCAGAAGAGCACCGCTGAACAGGGCCCCGCAGTGGAGAAGAGCACCATGGAACAGGGCCCCGCCGTGCAGAAGAGCACCGCTGAACAGGGCCCCGCCGTGGAGAAGAGCACCGCTGAACAGGGCCCCGCCGTGCAGAAGAGCACCGCTGAACAGGGTCCCGCCGTGCAGAAGAGCAACGCTGAACAGGGCCCCGCCGTGGAGAAGAGCGCCGCTGAACAGGGCCCCGCCGTGCAGAAGAGCACCGCTGAACAGGGCCCCGCCGTGGAGAAGAGCGCCGCTGAACAGGGCCCCGCCGTGCAGAAGAGCACCGCTGAACAGGGCCCCGCCGTGGAGAAGAGCGCCGCTGAACAGGGCCCCGCCGTGCAGAAGAGCACCGCTGAACAGGGCCCCGCCGTGGAGAAGAGCGCCGCTGAACAGGGCCCCGCCGTGCAGAAGAGCACCGCTGAACAGGGCCCCGCCGTGCAGAAGAGCGCCACTGAACAGGGCCCCGCCGCGGAGAGGAGCACCGCTGAACAGGGCCCCGCCGTGCAGAAGAGCACCGCTGAACAGGGCCCCGCCCTGGAGAGGAGCACCGCTGAACAGGGCCCCGCCGTGCAGAAGAGCACCGCTGAACAGGGCCCCGCCGTGGAGAAGAGCACCGCTGAACAGGGCCCCGCCGTGCAGAAGAGCACCGCTGAACAGGGCCCCGCCGTGGAGAGGAGCACCGCTGAACAGGGCCCCGCCGTCTCAAGCACCGCTCCGCTGGGCCCTTCCTGTCAAGCACCGCTCCGCTGGGCCCCGCCGTCTCAAGCACCGCTCCGCTGGGCCCTTCCTGTCAAGCACCGCTCCGCTGGGCCCTTCCTGTCAAGCACCGCTCCGCTGGGCCCCGCCGTCTCAAGCACCGCTCCGCTGGGCCCTTCCTGTCAGGCACCGCTCCGCTGGGCACCGCCATCTCAAGCACCGCTCCGCTGGGCCCTTCATCTCAAGCACCGCTCCGCTGGGCCCTTCCTGTCAAGCATCGCTCCGCTGGGCCCCGCCGTCTCAAGCACCGCTCCGCTGGGCCCTTCCTGTCAGGCACCGCTCCGCTGGGCCCCGCCGTCTCAAGCACCGCTCCGCTGGGCCCTTCCTGTCAAGCCCCGCTCCGCTGGGCCCCGCCGTCTCAAGCACCGCTCCGCTGGGCCCTTCCTGTCAAGCACTGCTCTGCTGGGCCCCGCCGTCTCAAGCACCGCTCCGCTGGGCCCTTCCTGTCAAGCACCGCTCCGCTGGGCCCTTCCTGTCAAGCACCGCTCCGCTGGGCCCCGCCGTCTCAAGCACCACTGGCACAATGACAGTGCCGGATCTGTCTCGAGCTACTGTTCACGGTTCACTGTGCCCACCATGCCTCCTCCTTGACCGGTGGAGACTGTTATCCACCTGATGGACTGTGGCTTTGCACTCCCCAGGATGGCAGAGTGGGCAAGCCACCCACTGTAGAGACTTGAGAGACTGTGGCTTTGCACTCCCCTGGATGGCAGAGTGGGCAAGCCACCCACTGTAGAGACTTGAGAGACTGTGGCTTTGCACTCCCCAGGATGGCCGAGTGGGCAAGCCACCCACTGTAGAGACTTGAGAGACTGTGGCTTTGCACTCCCCAGGATGGCAGAGTGGGCAAGCCACCCACTGTAGAGACTTGAGAGACTGTGGCTTTGCACTCCCCAGGATGGCCGAGTGGGCAAGCCACCCACTGTAGAGACTTGAGAGACTGTGGCTTTGCACTCCCCAGGATGGCACAGTGGGCATGGTGGCCCCTTCGTGGATCTGGCGTCATGGACTCATGTGGCTGTGGTGCCCCCCCCTTCCCTTCCCCCTGAGGTGCCTGTAGTTTTTTCATCAGATGCCCCTGCAGTGTTCTCTCCAAAGGACTCAGGTCTCCTGTGTGGGCTTTGCCCTTGTGTTGATACACTTTGGCCCACGGACACTTGGAATATCGTTAGATGTGCAGGACTTATTGCCTCGGTTTATCGTATGCACTGGATATTGAATTGTTTTTTTTAAATTGTTATTGCTATTTGACCGTGACTTATCAGTAGTTTTTATTTCCCATAAATTTCGAGTCACAATTTAATTATGTCCTTGCTTTTTTTACGGGGGTTTGGGTGGTGTCACTGTGACTTGTTGCACTGCATTGGTGTGTACATGGTTTGGGGGGGTGGGTGTATCGCGTATGTGTGTGCACGTAACCTTTCGTCCTCCCCCCTCCCCTGTGTCGTAGGTGCAGTACTCACCGTTGTCGTCTGCGCCGGCGTTCGTACTCGTGGTAGATGAGCAGGTAGACGAGAGCAGGTAGGATGTTTAATTCGGGTTCCATGCTGTCCTCCTTCCTCGTGGAGTGCGTAGAGGTGAGCGTTTTCCCGTTTGTAGTCTGTTTCCGCCGTGATTTTATCGGCGGTGATCCCGCCCCGGAAAAGGTGGCGGATTGGCCGGTCATAATAGTGTGGGCGGTACATTGTCTGCCGCCTGTCTGTTGGCGGTGACCGCCGCGCTGTTTGTCGGTCCCGCCGTGGCGGTCGGAGTGTTAATGTGGCGGGCTGTGTTGGCGGTTCCCGCCAGGGTCAGAATTCCATTTTTTGGACCGCCGGCCTGTTGGCGGGTTGGCTGCCGCTTTATCACCGACCGCCAGGGTTAGAATCACCCCCATAGTGTGTCCTCATGGGGCAGGTTTGTCTCCAAGAACCTGGAAGAGGTCGCAGTTATGGAATAGGCAGAGTATTTCAGGCCTGAAAATTTGGTAGGGGCCTCAGCAGCTAAAGGAATAAGGGTAGGGTGGCCACAAAAGAGTCCACCATTGGATTTAGTTGCTCAACAGAAAGCACCCTAACAGAGCATTTAACTCCAACTGGACTTGACTGTCTCGAAACCGGCATAGCAGATGGAGTAATAATAGAGTCAGAGATTGCTAGTTGTGGAGATACCTTCATCTGGAATTTTATCTTCTGTGGCCCTTTTTTTGCAATCCTCTGTTTTCCCCTTTAGCTGGAAGGTCCAACCTTCCTTTTCTTCAAATTTTTACAGGGTTCACTGTTTGTGTCGTTAACAGCCAATGAGGCATATTTAGATGTAGGGTGAACTTGGGGTATAAAAATGGGAAAAGGAGTAACCACAGTCTTTTCTAAGGCCGGAAGGGAAGATGTATCAATGACAATGTTCTCTAAGTGAGTACACCTTATTTTCCACACTGGAAGATTTCTTGTCTGAAGGTACCTTGGTAAAAGTGAATGGCATACCAACCTGGGAACCTCGGTCCGACACAGGGGTAACATTTTGCAAGGCCGGGCCAGAGTTGTTATCTTGATTTAAAGAAGAAGGACTAGTTATAGGACATCTCAATTTTTTACCTGCTTCCTTGATGGTGGCGTGCAAATTACTTCCCAAGGGAAGCCCCTCAGCACTCTAACTTACCAAGACTTTCAAAATAATCAATAAGATATCCTGCATATGGTCAAAACTAAACACTGATTTTTCCAATAAAGACAGAATAGAAGATACAATTCTTTCCTGTGATCTTAAAATCTGGGATGGGGGGCATGGCCAACGAAGATAGCCGGTGAGACTCATCTCTAGTGTGCTCTGCCGTCCCTTTCACATCCTGTAGGGATCCTGGGTGTTGGAAGGCGGTACACCCCTCCGCAGGGGCAAGGGGCAGTGCCCTGAAGGCAGCTGCAGGTTCTGGCTCACTTTCGGCCTCAGTTGGAGCTCCCGGTCGGCTGGAGCGCATGGTCAGGCCTGGTCTGACATGCACTGCCGATGTGGTTGCTCTGGGCCTGTTGCGGCCTTTGCCGGCAGGCGCGGTTGCCGTCCGGCATCGAATCGAATGGTTGGTGTTCAAGGGGGGGCTAATTTGGGGCTGTTCCCCCACCTGGAGGCAGCAGGGTGGATGTTTGGATTCGGGGTGGGTGTTTGCGATGGCTCGCTCCATAACACCACTGAGAGATTGAGGAGTTGGAGGGCACGTTCGCCCCTCCCCCTGGAATACCTGCCAGCTTACTGCTCCCCACATGTAAGGAGGATCATACCTATGCTACAAAGGTGAGGCGCAGGGACCACAGTGGAGGTGGTGTATGGCCCAATTTGGATTGCCCAGGACTGGCCTGGAGTGATGCGCTGCTCGGCTAGCTCTCTGTTGAGAGGCGACGAGGGATGCCGATCTGGGGCCCATTGAGTGGCTCTACTGCGATGGTGAGGTGTTCATTTTTGTTTGTGCTCTCTGAGTTTGAGAAGAGGTGTAGAGGACTGGAAACTGTGGTATTATGTGCATTGGGCATACCTGACCCACTTCAGGTTGCCGTGGGCATTCAGTGGCCCCGTAGTGGACATTTGGGCTGGATAGTGGATTTGCATTGCCCTGGTGGTAACACGTCCTATTATCCCTGAGTGGAGGTGAGTTGGAGGTGACATTGGCAGACTGCCCCATCTCAGGGGAACACAATGGAGCAATATACGACACCTACGCTGCTCCCACAGAGACAAACTCGTTTGGGAGGGTCGTGAGAGGCATTGGAGGTACCAACCACAACGGAAGAGCCCGCATGTGCTGAACTGTTAGCCGCCATTCATGGAGCTAGAGTGGCCTTGGAGGGAAAAAAAGAAATGGTGGCTGTGGAGGTGAACCTTCTGCGAGCTGAGCTCCGCAAAGTATCTGATAAGGTCAAGGTGGCGGAGGGGTCTATTGTGGACTTGCAAGCAGAGGTTGGCACATTGCGCAAACAGCTGGCTCATGTCACTTCTACTGTCGGGGCGTTGGAGGCGCAGCTGGAGGATTCAGAGGGCAGATCTCGGCGGAACAACGTGCGCCTTCTTGGATTCCTGGAAAGCACAAAGGCTCCACGGTACAAAGCTTTGTTGAGCAATGGATCAGAGAGGTATTGCAGCTGGAGTCGTTGTCCATTGTGTTTGTGGTGGAATGTGCTCATACAACTCTGGTTGCTCCTCCACGGCCTGGGGTGCCACTGAGGGCCATCATAGCGCGCCTCCTCAACTATAAAGACAGGGACAGTATCCTACGGACCACCCGTGAGACCGATAGGGCTGTGTTTGAGAATCACAAAATTTCCATCGACCCAGACTATACAAATAAGGTCCAGTACTCCCGAAAGAGTTTTCTGGAGGTGAAGGCCAAGCTATGTGCCATGAACATCAGGTACATGCTATTGTATCCAGCACGGTTGAAGGTGATCACAGTTCACGCAAGTTTGCAATGGTTTGATTTTTATAACGGCAGTACATTGTTAAGAGTGAGATGGGTGGTTGGGACCTGTCCTGCCTTTTTCTTTTGGGCGAGGAGCCCTAGTGAGAGGGGTGAATATGCAATCTCACCATGTGTCGATAGATTAATATACTGACTTGGAATGTTAGGGGACTGAAGAGCTACACTCCTTCCTGAGGCGGCATAAGGTACATATAGCGTGTCTCCAGGAAACTCATATGCCAGAAGAAGAATCACATAGGTTGGCTAGAAAGTGGCGGGTCAGGTGTTCTTTTCATCCTTTTCCTCCTATGCAAGGGGAGTGTTGATATGGATCACTCCTGGGGTTCCATTCACACATATCTATAGTGAAGCAGATGTGGAAGGGAGATATATACATTTACATGGCACTTTGGATGGAATGCCCCTTACCATTCTAAACACTTATGCACCTAACATAAATGACCCTTCCTTTTACGACAATATATCTGAAATGCTGGGGGAGGGGATAGTCTTCCCTCTGATATGGGCTGGAGACTATAGTTGCATATTGGACAGCGAGGTGGATCGTTCTCCGCCTAAGTTGGGGACCAAACCATTTATGACGAGATCCCTCACAGAGGTTATGCCTCAATCTAGGGCTCTGGGACAAATGGAGAGAACTACATCCGGAGGCCAGGGAATACACCTGTCATTCTAAGACACACAATACATATAGTCGGTTGGACCATTTCTTCTTGGGTGGACTGACTTGTTCACAGGTAATGGATGGCAAGCATTTGGGAAGGTTTTTGTCTGATCATGCACCAGTACTGATGCACGTGCTGGGGGGAACTTTGATGTAGGCTGGCTGTCATGATGAAATGGCGGTGGCCCTTATGGACTATTTAGATTTGAATTTCGGTAAGACTAACTCAAGGGGCATGGAATGGGATGCCATGAAGGAGGTCTTAAGGGGAGTAGATATTAGTACTGCATGTGGGGTGTGCAAACAAATGGAACAGGAACTTACAGGTTGGGAGAGTGCACTGGAGGTAGTACAGCAACAGACACTGGTAACTCAAGAGGTTGAGCGAGAGCAGCTTTGGCTGTTTAAGAAGGTCAGTAACTGCTGGGAAACGCTGGATAAGGTTACCCTTAGATCGAATAGACAGTGTCTCCATAGGGAGGGAGACAAGTCTGGTAAATTGCTGGCATGACTCCTTAAGTGGGAGGTTGAATCTCCTCCCATCCTGCACATTAAGAACGTGGAGGGGGTACAGGTCACCAATCGCAGAGATATTTTTGGGGTATTAGTGGAGCATTTGCAGGTTGTCTCCAGGGCTGGTCCTCCGGTCATGGCTAGCTTAGGGGAGTTTCTGAAACAGATGAGACTTCCGCAGCTGGAGCTAGATTGTACAGAAAGTCTAGAGGCTGAGATAACAGTTGAAAATGAGGGTGCAGCTCTGGAGGAGTTGTTGAAATCTAAATCGCCTGGTGGGGACAGTTTCCTGATTAAGTTGTACCAAACTTTTTCTCTCCTTCTTAGGGAGAGGTTGTTGGTGGTGTTTGAGGAAGCCTGGGATCAGGGTATTGTCCCTGAGACCATGCGGCAGGGCGTTGTCTGTCTAATGCTTAAACCTGGGGGAGATCCTGATGACCCTTCCTCATATCGTCCTCTCACTATGCTTAATATGGATGTCAAGATTCTGTGCAAACTTTTGGCTACTCAACTGCGAGGAGTGATCCGGGGTCTGGTACATGAGGATCAATGCGGGTTTATTCCCGTCATAGTATGACTTACAACTTGTGCCGTTTGTCACACGTTTTACATGAAACTTCGGGTGCGGTAGACGAATTGGAATTTGTCTCGCTGGACCTAGAGAAAGCTTTTGATTCTGTGGAGTGGAAGTACCTATTGGCAGTCCTGCAGGGAATGGGATTTGGCCCTCAATTTTGTGCTTGGGTTAATTTGTTGTACACTGCTCCAACTGCACGTCTTCAGGTGAGCAGAGAGCTGTCGGATTCTTGGGCGCTTGGTAGGGGGACCAGACGGGGATGCCTACTATCACTGCTCCTTTTTGCCTTAGCGGTAGAACCACTGGCAGCCTGGCTACACGAGGAATTGGAGACCTGGGGTATGCAGGTGGGACGGGTCGCTCATATTGTCTCCCTATACGCCGATGATGCATTGCTATACCTTCAAGAGTCATGTGGTTCGGTCCCTTTGTTGTCACAGTTGATGGAAGACTTTGGGGGTGTATCTGTTTTACGGGTGAATTTGAAAAAGTCATTTCTGTTTCCCCTAGGATCACAATTTGACACCCTGCCAGAGGATTTACCGGAGGTGGAGCTTAGATGGGGGCTTGAAAGTTTTCAATATTTAGGCATATGGGTTACACATATGACAAGGGCACATCTGATGCACAATGTGGAATGGGTGGTGAAGGGTTTGGAGCCCTCTGTATATGTTTTGGAATAAGCTGCCTTTATTCGTGATGGGAAGGGCGGCTGTGGCCAAGATGGTGTTCTTGCCGCATTGTCTTTTCCCGGTTCAGAATTCTTTGTTTCCATTGGCAGCTGGGCTTTTAAATCGTCTGGATAGCTTACTGTTTTCCTTGGTTGGGCTAGCCGTCGCAGCAGGGTGGTGTTGTCCACGTTACAATGATATATCGAAGATGGAGGCTTGGCACTTCCTAATATTAGACTCTATTATTATGCAGCTCATTTACAACATGCTGCTAAGTGGATGATGCAGATGAACAATTGGGAGAAGCAACTATATGCTGGTTTGCTGGGAGAGGAGGTGCTGGTGCACGCATTAATGTCGGGCGGTAGGTCAGTGACTCATGTCCCCTATTTAGTTAGGACTATGGCTGGGATCTGGGAGCAGGCGGTTAAAAAAATACTCCAACGTGCCCCATTTGATAGGAAGCTGAAGATTTGGAGTTTGGTCCCCTTTCGGGATATGGATACTTTAATGTCAATGGAGGCTTGGAGAATGGGTGGCTGCTTGGTGGCGGGTGATTTATATCCCAATGGGGAGTTTATTTCCTTTCGGGGGCGCGAGATACATTCTGGTTGAGCGCTGGACAGTTCTTGCAATATGCCAAGATTGAGAGTGTGCCTCAAGAGGTCTGGTCTGGATTTCCGGTGGCCCCCTAAGCGTCCAAGGTGTTGAATGAGTTAATAAATTGGGGAGTGGATTCCCACCTGCCTTCTCTGTTTTATAGAGCGCTGCGTGGGGATAGTGTGGGGTGGAGTGTGCAGCGCGTAGGGCCTGGGATCGAAAACTGGAGAACCCTCTAGAAGACGGGGACTGGAATTTGGCACTGTCTCTGGTACGCACGTTCTCTTGTAACCACAGATTTAAGTTGATGCACTTTATTATTTGTCCATCGTGTACATATCACGCCTGTTCGACTCAATAAGATGGACCCGACAATGGAGACTGGGTGTCCTCGATGTGGGGAGGCAGGTACTTCCTTTCTCCATTTGGACTGGTTCTGCAGGGAGGTGCAGCAATTTTGGTGAGTGGTGGTTTGGAAATTGGACAGGGTTACCTGTTTGGGGCTCGAGGCAATGCCATTGACTTGCCTCCTGAGTATATTACGGAGACCATGGGGTAGGCGCATCCCATACAGATTTTCGCAGCTCGCTCTGGTGCTGGCTAGGTGGAGGGTGACTATAGGCTGGATGAGTACACAAAGCCCATCCCCTTCTAGTTGGCCCCGTGATGTTTTGGAATGGGGTGTGGCCGAAGAACAAAACATGAGACTGACACATAGGGAGGAAGGGGCTCTGACTGACATAACGGCTTGGAGTACATTATTAGAACGCTTCACGGGGGATCGGAGTCTAACTCTGATTGGAGCACTGATGATGATTGATGATTGTGGTATGTTATGCTATGCATACAGGTGACAACCAAATGTTGTACCCTTGTAACGCTAATGAACATGGTCTATAAACAACTTGGTTACATGTGAGGTCCTTCGGGAGAGGATGGGGGGTAGCTATTGTTAGTCTGCTTGGAGATGATTCATGTTTTTGTCTGTATGTGTCATCATCCTCCACCCAGGCTGCTTCTGCACGAAACCTGTCTGCAACAGTCAAATAAGGCTGCTGCACTCACCCAAAACTCCTAATTATGCCTCAGTCAAACATACGAGCTAGACCAAAAGGTCCTGAGCTGAGCATCAAGACCCAGTCCACAGTGCCATCAGGGGTCTAGCAGGCAATACAGCTACGGCCCTCAGGAAAGATCGAGGCTGCAAATGAATGTGGTGAACAATATGTAAGATGGGGACTAGGACAGAGCCCCACAAAAATGAAGAGCCAACTGCAATCACTCCCCAGAAACGCCACCTTACCGGGGTGTGGAGGCAAGTCAGTCTTTTTACTTCCTTCATAAATATCCATTGGAGGGTATGAGTTTTTATCCCAGAATGTGCAGCTATCTGTGCCCTGCACTTGTTGGTGTGGCTTTACACGATTCACAATGAAATGGCCAGAATTCTGGTGTTGATCGTGCAGAACATGGCGAGCGAGACATGCACAGATTCATATCTCCTTTTTTGCTCCATGAACATGAAGGTACCAGGGATCCAACAACCACCCCCTATAACCACATGGGGCTTGCCAGCACTGAGGAAATATTAAAATTGGTGCAAAGGAGCCAGGAGACAAAGCTCAGCCCAGCCAGCCAGGGGCTGAAACGCTGACAACATCAAGCAAAGGGAATGAAGTATGAGGCTGGGTCTTCTCACTTCACAGACTCTCTGCTTCACCTCCCCATGGCCATCAACCCTAACTTTCTCTGCAGCAAGGACCGCAAATGCCGGGGCAGGGAGACATAGCTCTGCACACTCATTTCCCCTCCGAACGGGCCCTACCAGTCATTAGCAGCACTGTGAACGTTGCTTGACTTGCCTTGCTCTTGCCTTCAGGCAATGTCTTTAGTCCTAGTGGACGAGACCGACCAAGGAAGCTGATTGCACACGTTGTGTATGATGATCCTCTTCCCTTTTTTTTAAAACAGTATATTAAAAATTATGTTGGTACATTGGTACTATGAATTGCTGCACTAGAAGCATGTTTGGGTGTTATGTAGATCATACTAAATGAATCAATGTGAGTTACCAATTTTAATGCACTGAAGTTGATGAAGCTGTATTGACTCATGGGGACACATAGGCCCTCATTACGACCCTGGCGGTTGGGGGAGAAGTGGCGGTCTTACCGCCAACAGGCTGGAGGTTAAAAAAAATTGAATTATGACCATGGCGGTTACCGCCATGGTCATCCGCCACTTCTCCGTTCCCACGGCCAGGGCTGAGATGACCGCTGGGCTGGAGACTTGGGTCTCCAGCCTGGCGGCCGTCACAAGACCGCCGGCGGTATCACGGCAGTAAGCACTATCAGTGCCAGGGAATTCCTTCCATGGCACTGATAGGGGTCTCCCTCACCCCCCCACCCCCACCCCGAGCCCTCCCCCCACGCCCCCACACCCCTGCCACCCCCAAATGTGGCAGGACCCCCCTCCCCACCCCCACCCCCAACATCACAACCCAGACACACACCATACACGCATGCAGACACCACCAACACACATACCCGCACACATATCAACAAACATGCCAACAGCCGTACACACAGACATACACGCACACATCCATTCCGACATACATACAGACACGCACACATTTCCAAACACAACACACCCCTGCATGCATACACGCACTCACACACCCCCTCTCCATACTCACACGCACACCTCCATGCACGCACACAACACCCCCCTACCCCCCTCCCCTAATGGACGATCAACTTACCTGGTCCGTTGATCCTCCGGGAGGGGACGGGATCCATGGGGCTGCTCTGCCGCCAGCACCCCGTCAACAGAACACTGCCACGCCGAATCACGGAAAGTGATTCGGTGGGCTGTTTTCTGTTGACGGGGTGGTGGAGGTGGAGCAACCTCCACTTCCCCACCGACCGCTAGTATGGCTGCTGGTGGCTCTCCGTCTGGAAAAGGACGAAGGGCTGCCAGCAGTCATAATTCGCTGAGCGGAAAACCGCCTGCACTGGTGGTCTTCAGCATGGCGCTCTCTCGGCGGTCTTGCAAAAAGACCCAAGAGGTTGTAATGACCACCATAGTATTTTCTCAGTGCCTGTTACCTTCAATTACTTATTTTCTATGAGAAATTGGGCTTGTTTGCCTTGAAAGTGGCTGTTTACAGCCGAAACGCATTGGATCAGCTGAGTTCCATGTAACAAATAAACAAGAAAATTTAGAGTTTTGAATACACATCCTGGAGTGTCCACCTTTCATTCGGCAACAGCTGAAAAGTAAATGATCAAACTATTTATCAAACGTTATACATAAAAGTTAAATTAGCCTTTTCCAGAAAAGGACATAACTGCTAAAACAATTCTAACTAAAACTAAACTAACCAATAAAATCAAACTAAACAACCTTAACCATTAAAAACAACCTCACCCGAGAACATCAGATGAATAAATAAATCAATAATGTAAAAGGCAAACTAATTTTACCAACTTAATACTTCTAAAACGACAAGCTCTGTCAGACAAGGAAACCTCCAGGATTGTCTAATCAGACCCCTAAAAAAGAAATGTATACATCTTGACCACTACTAAACCAAGTAAGTAAAACATACATTTAAACTAAAACTTACTTGCAATAAACAAATTGCAAATAATTAACAAACCACTCTCTATCTTCTATCTCCTTACATTTACTCCCTGAAGGAAAACACACTGACTTTGAAAAGTGATAACCTGCCTTACAAAATCACTTACGACAAACCAGCAAAAAGATATCACAAAGTAAGTATACAATTTTATTTTTTTAAATGTAAACTCATCCCAGCAGCGAGCAATAAGAAGCCTAATGACCTCAACCTCTATAAACTACAAACAAATAAACATTTAAAACTAAACTGATGTTTTTCTTTTCTTCCACCTGATCCACATTACAGTGCACCCAGTGGAAAAGCATCAAAATAGTGTGAACCATCTAAAAAGAACATGCATGTGAATATAAAACAACTAGAAGTAGTTGCATAATTTTATATGTCCATACGAATGTATAACGTTTAAAAACATGTATTTATTTATAATATTACACTATTTTCAGATACAATGACACAGCAAGCCAAATATATAATATCCCAGAAAGAAAAGGAATTACTAAGGCACATAAGGGTACCCCTTTCTGAATTAGGGATGCACTTTAAATCACTTTAAATCAAGTCTTAAACAACTCCTGATCTGACCCTAAGCGGAAAGTTAATTGTTGGGAAAGATTTTTGTGGATAAGCCAATTTTCATGTGTCAATATGCGAATTTGCACCTGTGCATGCTATTTTGCACTCGTGGAAATTCTCTGAAAGGATTATGGCATGTAGAAAAGTACTTTTCATTCATGATATATGTTAGCACAGCTCTTCAAAATCTTTCTTGAATTGAACCCTATATTTTGTGTGCTTCCCCCCATAAAAGGCATTTGGGACTCAAGAATGTGGCAATGAGGGATTCAATATAAATACATTATGCAGAATTGGAGGAATTTAACAATATGCTACAGTGACTTTTGAAAATCACAACTAACCCATCTCCTATATATGCTACTGATTCAACAGTGTTTATCTGCTGAGAACAGATGGGGTTACAGTTTTTCTGAAAGGTAAATGTCTTAGATTGGTGTACCCCTACTACTATTAAATCACCCTACCCCTACACTGCCTTTACTACAATTGCTGCAGATGACATTGCTAGGCCACTAAATTGCTTGGCTATTATATAGAGCCAGGTAACTAAAATATAAAAAAGGATGGATTCAGGGTGGTATCCCCAGATGTAGACTTATTACTAACTACTAACTAAGAAATAAACAAAGAGAAATTAGAAAAAACAATTAGATAACTATAATGAACATCTTATTAATAAATAAATTAATGTATAGAAAATAAAGATCCTGTTATTAATGCAAATTAATTGAAAATAAAATTGACAGATTAAAGGATGGGGATTTTACATAAAATTGTATTTTAATTATTTAATTATTATTATATTTTTCCTTAGTTTATCCAACTAAATTAATCTAAAAAAATATTAATTCATTAAATATATTTGGAGGGTAGAGTAGGTTGCATACAATAATTGAAACAATAAAACGTTGAAAAGAGGAACACGTTACAGTTACAGTTCAAGCAAGTCAACAGAATTAGGAATAAAAAAATAGATAATAATAATTTATTAACCGTTGATTGAAGGTTAATTGAAATAGAGGTCAATACGGTGGGAACCTACCTCCGGTGATTTCTTGAGTTTATAATCCATATTACAAATTTTTGGAACTAGGATGAGGTATTCACCACATGTGGTAAATCCCATTGCCCTAGGGTGACATATTTGCCTCATATGTAATATGCTTCATGTTGTAGGTTTGCAACATGAAACCGATGCATAACATGTAGAATTGTTTTAACATACCAAATTCTGCATATCTTACCTTTTTAGGGCCTTTTCCTCTAATGAATTTCAGAATGTTTGTCCTGCTGAAATTTGTCAGGGAAAAACTGCAAGGGTGTGATAACTAACCCACAACTTGTAATTACTATCCCTGTGTGAATGTGTTTGCACAGGAATCTAAATTCAGCCTGAATTCTTAATGAAGGCATGTGTTGTGGAGGTAATGGGGTGGTTGGGTGAGGTAATGGTGAGCAATATTTTAACTAAAAAGTCCCAGATTGTCAAGCTCCACTAAGGACACTACTAGAATATATTCTTCTGTATTCTGATCGATTTTAGTGGAAGATCACCTTTGTGTCTGTGATCTGAAGGCAATGGTGGGATGGTAAGGACCAAGTCCATGTTTAAAACATATTGAGAAACTGAAGTACAAAGAGTTATGTGTGTTTGTCATTGCGGTGAGCTTAATTCTGGTGGCTACTGAAGTGAAACAGGCTTCTATGTTATGGGTGTAATGTTTGATTTCCTTGGAATATTTATTACATTTCTGGTAGCCAAATTCTGCAGGATACGCCTTTGATGTTGCACCCAGAGCAAATCACTGTCATAACTTTTCTCTACGATTATTGCTCAGGCAATGGTTGCCCTTTCTTTCTCTAAAAGCAAATTCAACTTTTTATGTAAAAGATGTGGATAGAATTTTAGTTATACCTGTGTCTGTAGACGTCCAAACAACACAGGGCCTCATTATGAGTTTGTCAGTCCATGGACCACCAAACTCGTGATGGCGGTCAGACCGCCGCACTCCTAGCAGTCTGGCCCCCAGCTTATGATGCTGGAGGTCGGACCACGAGGACACCACTGACTCCACCGAGATCCCAATGGGTTGGTGGCAGTTAAAGTAGTGGTACACGGCCACAGCAGTATTCGAGTTCAGCACTGCCGTGCTGATCACAACTTCACTTTCTGTCAGTCTTTCAATGGCAAAGTCCTCGCTATGGAAAAGCTGGTGGAAAGGCAGTACTGGGAGCCACGGGGGCCTCAACTGCCGACAACCATATTGTGGAGGGCAATAACAGACTAGATCCCTTACCTTTACCATTTACCATTTATTTACCATTTATTTAATTGTTATTAGCCTATCCGGCCTTAACAATAATCACACAATAGATATCAATCCCTCGAACTCAATAAAAATCACATTAAGATAAAAACATCTCAATAAAAGGAACTATGCTTGAATTTTAGATTTAACATGTGCCAAAATGTATCCAATTTACCATGCATTATCGTAAAACCTGATTTGACCATAATTTACATAAAAACTTAACTTATTCTAGAAAAACATTATGAATCTAATATTTAAAATGTCTTATTATGAGACGAGTCATTTGGGGCCTTGCATTGCCTTCCAGCCATTTAATAAAAGACCGAGGCCTAACCCAGTTTACATTGCCCTGCACAGATTTCCCAAGCTAAATAGGTACGGGATAACATAGGCTATTGTGCCTGTGCCAACTGTAGGTGCATTGATAGACGTAATTTCCATGCTTCCAAGATATAAGTTGAGACCTTTGTCACAATGTATTTCTCATCTGAACGCATACATAGCGCTTCCGCCTCCTTGCACTTCCTAACTCCGAAAGTTCTGAAAAGTGGACGAAGGTACAATTTACGGAGTCTGAGCGTAAAGTGACATAGTAAAAGGAAATGGGAAAGTGTTTCCGGACCACCATGAAGACATGGACAACATTCTAAACTACCCGGAGGAGCGGATTGCCATCTGTTGACCACCGCTGTCACTGGTAGTGTGCCCGTACGGAATTTAAAGTAGAGAGCCCTTTTTTCCTCCGGATAAATACTGTCTATGAATATTGCTGGTTTAAGCTCTTGGTTAAACAAAATATACCGCTTGAATAAAGGGCTAAATGACTCGCACATAATCTCTGTCTTTCGCTCCCAATATGCCTTTTTTATGACAGCAAGACTAGGCCTTCCGACTTTTTCAGGATGGAGCCAAAAGTCATCCTGGCCAATAGCAGCCAGGATAGTTGAAATATGTTTGAACCAGGGCAGTTTCCGATGGTTTTGCAGTTTCATGATATCCTTAAGTACGTCTCTGAATGGTTTGAGAGCCTCTTTTGTCCAAATACGGATCCAGTATCTTACTGGAGCCAGAGCGATGTAGTCCTCAACCTTTCTCATCTGTAGATCAATTCTTATTGCGTTCATTGGTGTAGCATTACCTAGACAAAGTAATTGGCGTAAGAATTTGTTCTCGGTTACTTGTATTGATGGAATCTTTCTGAATCCCCAGATCTCTGCGCTGTAAAGTGCTGCGGCTCTTGCTTTTGTTTTGTATGCAAGCAGCGCGGAGCTCACGGAGTGATTGCCTGTAGCCTTTGCAAATCTGAGTACTGCTCCGGCTTGTTGGGCCAAGGAAATTCTGCTTTTGTAGATTTGTGGTTTCCATGTCTGTTTTTCATCTAATCTGCAGCCCAGGTAATCATAGGAGGCCACTCGGGCCAAAGGCTTATTATTTACCCTAAAAGTCGATTGCAACGTCTGTTTTTGGTTGAGAATCATAAACTTTGTTTTCCCCTCATTGATTACCATGCTCCTTGAGGTACAGAAAGATTCGAAGCCCCTAAGTAGACCATGCATTGCTATCTCTGTTCTTGCCAGTAATACGGCGTCATCAGCAAAGAGCAAGATAGGTATACTTTCATTGGCTAGTTTTGGCACGTCCAGATTTAATTCCTTCAAAACTTGACTTACTTTATTTATATAACAATTGAATAAGGTTGGGGCCAAAACGCAGCCTTGTTTTACACCTCGCTCAATTGGAATTTTGGCCGTATAATCATTTCTCGTAGAATATCTGACCCTGGCAGTGTTTCCTGTATGCAATAGAATTAGCAGCCTTAAGATTTTTCCCTGTATGCCCATGTCCGACAATAGCTGCCATAATGTTTGGCGATTTACGCTGTCGAAGGCTGTTTGGAGATCCACAAAGACCAGGTATAATGGACTGTTTTTAAGGGTGGCGTATTTAGCACAGATCATGTTTAGCTTAAAAAGTTGGTCTGTTGTACTTTGGCCTCTCCTAAAACCAGCTTGGTGTGTTGATATTAAATCTCCGTCCTCTAGCCATTGGTCTAGACGCGACTGAATCAATTTGGCAAAAATCTTTCCAACACTATCAAGCAGTGAGATAGGTCTATAATTGCTCACCATGTCCCGAGGCCCTTTTTTGTGAATTGGAACGATTATTGATTCCTTCCAAGAAGGAGGGATTACCTCGTAATGCCAAACACTGTTGAATAGACGGGCTAGAGCAGGTAACCATAACGTTAGCTGGTTACGGTAAGCATCTGAAGGGATGCCATCTGGGCCTGCAGCCTTATGCGGCTTTTGAAGGAGGATAACTTGTTTAATCTCTTTTTCACTAAATTCCGGTATTAACTTCATTGCACGTGGAATGACGTGGGCTACTTGCGTGGAATTACAGACTAGACCACTAAACAACACAGTAGAAAAGGTGTTTTTTTAACAGAGAAATCAGAGTTTTTATACCCACTCTCAAAGACATAGCTTAGGAGCCACTGCTAACCTAGCACCCCGGACCCTCATATGCCACGTCCACCTCCAAAACAAATGGTGATGGCTACAGTAATCATCAAGGTGCCCTTCCTTAAAACCACAAAAAGATGAGTTGAGTAACTCCACTATCCTGCCCACATTATCGAGGGGAAGGAACATAGCTAGAAATTCCTACTAGACAAGTTTTCCAAAGCTGCCTCTTTCCAATAGTGAGTAATGCCTCTTTAGAATAGCTAACTTTCTCTTGAGCAGTCATTTCAGGAATCAAATGGGCTGCATGGTTTGTGCTGAGCAGGAGTGGAACACGAAATGGCACAGATGGTGTTGACTGTGGTGTGCCAGTGGCGCAGTTGCATCTTGGGATTGCTCATGTATCTCCAATCTATTTGCACATTAGAGCAACAGAGCAGACAAAAAACTAGACCGTCAAAACAAGATGGTGTTCAAAAGTGTCCACTCGGCAAGAATAAAAATGGCAGCCAGAACAAGCCAACGCAATCTGTTCAAGTGATCTCAAAACCCCCTTCAAAGGGATTGGCTGTTTTACCTCACCTCCCCGAGTTTAAAAATAGTTAACAACCACATGTCCAACAGATTGCTTTAACACAGAGTATATACCATAATTTTAAACCTAAAATATGATTGCAAATCTACATAAACATCCCATAAAGATACACATACTGTCCCCAATATAATAAAAGTTATTGAAATCAAGTCTCAAGCTCAATATAGATCATTCAATGTAACAAACACAGCAAAAAGTTTAAAATAGGGTGGGCAGAGCTAGCAGAGTTCTGCTAGTGCCCAAAAAACTCTGCAAACTCTGCAAAGTGGCAGAGTTGCACTTGGCCACCTGTTCGCGCTGATTGGTGTGAGTAGCCTGCTGCAGGCTTGTGAGCTTGTGGATATCTTGTTTTTCCTATTCTGTGCATGGTACTGGGCCTATGTTTTAACCACATTTTTATGTTTGTAATCCTTAATCCCACTGATCCTTCTCTGTTTTACATTCATTTAATTAGTGTGTGTATTTGTGTATTTCATGTTTTTTCCTCTTTTTAAAAATGTCTGTGACTTTTTGTCCCATTGTTTTGTTTTCCCCTAACTCATTTCTTCCTCTCTATTCCTTTACTTTCCTGTCTTTTTTTTGCCATCCAGCACCATGGCAGAGCACGGCAGCGGTGGCGCCAGTGGAGGGGGTGTAGGCAACTGCACTCCCTGTGGTCACTAGCAATGCCAGGGCATGGAGCTCCGTGAACTTTTTAGTGAGGAGGAGGTGGTTGAACTGTTTTATTTATGCAGCACCATCTCTCCTAAGTGTTGGCAGCAGGCAGCAACCTAGGAGTGTGTATGGTTTTCAGGAGCATTGGCTGCTGTGAGGAAGGGTATGCTGTTGCATGTGCAGGTGTACTGGGGTTCGGCGCTCCCAGAAACAGCTAACACACTGCTGGGCCGACATCCTCAACTGAGAGCAGGACCTGCTAGGCATTCAGGTTGCAGGGCTTGATGAGTACTAGTAATTACTAATTTTGTTGTGTCCTGCAATTAATTTTTTTTTTAAATAGCAAGCTGTACACTCTGAGAGGTAAGTTAAGTTCACGTAATGTTACAAATATTATGTGATCCAATTTGAGTGAGCCAGGTGCTTGGTGCTACCTAGTTCTGCTAGTTGCTGTAAGAATTTAAATGGGCTGATTATTTAAGAAGTCACACAGACTCCCCTGTCCTCCTGTCACTAAGATAGTGGAACTATGGTAGTAGTAGTAATAGCTATGAGTCAGCATTCTATGGCGCGGCGGCCATTCCAACTTTCCCGCTGGGCTGGCGGGCACCCTCCAAAAGAGCGCCCGCCGGCCCAGCGGGAAAGCCCCTGCAACAATGAAGCCGGCTCCGAATGGAGCCAGCGGAGTTGCAGGGGTGCGACGGGTGCAGTGGCACCCGTCACGATTTTCACTGTCTGCTAAGCAGACAGTGAAAATCTTTGTGGGGCCCTGTTAGGGGGCCCCACGACACCCGTTCCCGCCAGCCTGGTTCTGGCAGTGAAAACCGCCAGAAACAGGCTGGCGGGAAGGGGGTCGGAATCCCCATGGCGGCGCTGCAAGCAGCTCCGCCATGGAGGATTCCCTGGGCCAGGGAAAAACCGGCGGGAAACCGCCGGCTCCCCTTTTCTGACCGCGGCTTTACCACCGCGGTCAGAATAGCCCAGGAAGCACAGCCAGCCTGTTGGCGGTGCTTCCGCTGCCCTCCGCCCTGGCGGTCAGAGACCGCCAGGTTTGGAATGAGGGCCTATGTGTCTTATTTTTGTGCGTAGCTCGTACAGTCCCAAGCCATCTCCCAGTCATGTGTAGTATGCATCTATTAATTGAAAAAGGAAAATGACTGACTTGGCCAATCAAAGGGGGTTGCAAAGAAAAGATCATTTATTGTAGTACATTATTATTTTCCAAATTTTGGATTAGGCTTAGAAAAGATTTCAGTAATTAAGATTATGTTACCTCAATAATATAGGTGATCTGATTTAGGAAATTAGAGTGTCAATATGTTACTACCTTTGTCTGTCAAAATATTTTCTAGGGAATAAACTGGACCTCATTATGAGGCCCTATCGGCACACTGCACGACCGGAGACTCATTTATTTTTCTGCTTTGGTGGCACAGTGTGGCATCCCCTATTTACAAGGCAAAGCAAAGCCACCTCGAATGGCTTTTCGTGGCCTTGTGAATATGGGTCCCCTCTCACACCTAAAACAGCTTGAAAGGGGCATTCTATGGGTGTTGCTATGGGTGCAACACCCATGGAACGCTAAGGAATCTGATGCATTCTCAAATTTGCAATTCTGGGAATGCTTCAGATTCCTACACCACCTTAGAGGTGGCATAGAAGTGAACAAACGGGAGAATTATATTTATTTCTCCTTGTTTTTCCACTTTCTATGTGTGCTCCATTCTGCAGCACACATATAAAGAGGAAAACACCTTGTGTGATTATTTTTGTGCAGGAAGCACAAAAACAATCATCTCCACAATGATTCCCATAGTGCAAGGGTACCTGTGATGGTGCAAGGCAGCAATTTCTGTGCCAATGCAGGGGGAGAGAACAGAAATGTGCTGTATCTTGTAGATGCAGCTCATTTCTGCCCCTTCCTGGTGACACTTGGTGTGCCGCTTGGTGCCATGATGCTTGTAAATAAGTCCCTAACTGTAGCACTAATCTATTTTTGTAATCTTCTTTATTTCTTATGTTAGCACCCAAGGGCAAGAAGTGAGTATCTAATGGTCAGGCCGAGGATGGGCGGTGACAAGTCACATTGCTTGGTTATTGACAACTACTAGTATACCCTTTGTATTTGTTAAGTGAGGCAGATCCCACTCATCATCATCGATGACCTCCCTGGCCATGACATTTCGCAACCCCAGGATCATGACCCTCCTAATTATAGCCTGGTTCAATTCAGCACTATACCGTTTGTTGTGTAATGTGCATCTGCATCTGTTAATGAGGCATCTATAAAGCTTTCAATGGATTGCAAACCGAAACAAAAACAAGGTGTCTTTCCTTTCTTTCCCAGTCCCCACTCAATCATCTCCTAGTACTGCACTCCTTTATTAATTCCTAAACATTGAAAAAAAATGTTTGGCATCTGACGCTTTACGGGACAAATGGTTATTATGGCTTCCATAATGGATGTACGCCTGTTCAGATTTTTCCCTTTTGACATTCAGCAACTTTCAGTTTCAACTACAGTGACTGACTGACTAAACCTAAGCTTAGCCCCATAATCAGTGACCCCCTACTATTCTATAGCAAAACCTCTACCTACCCAACCTTTTCCCTGTATCTTACCCTGCTGCTACAGACTAAGGGCCTGACTTAGAGTTTGGTGGAGGAGGTTACTCCATCACAAACGTAACTGATATCTGATCCACCATGTTACAATCCTATTGTTGCCTATGAAGATCGTAATTGGGTGGATGGGATAGTCAACAAGTTTGTAATAGAGTATCCAATCCACCAAACTCTAAACCAGGCCCTAAGTCAGGTTTCCTTCTCTTACTGTCAAGCAAATGTGCTTGATTGAAATAATGTGTGTTTGAGGGTGAGGCCAGGAAGTAAAGTGGGATTAAGTATCTGTGATTTTGTGTTTTCTGGATGTGATGCTCAAGAACACTATATATTCTGTTCCCTTCCCTGTACTGCAGTGAATCATTTTTTTTTTACCACTGTGTGCATTTATGTGAAGCATGTGGTGGTAAAACCATGTCCCTGTGACTTTCCTAATCACATCAAAAATTCCAATGGCCGTAGAGGACCAACAATGTGCTTATACTTGGCCACTATATCATTTTAAACAAGCGTTTGCACAGAGCATTCTTTACAATTTATCTTTTTAATTTTTTTTCTTTCTTGATATAGCTACTCTGCCGGTACACCACAGACCTGACAAAATATAGGTGCCCAGCTCTGGCAGCAGAGGTTGGAGGCCACCAGGCCCCATTAGCAATAACTAGTGGGCGAGGAAAGGGGGCACATGCCACTGCTCCGGGCCCCAGTTCGGCAAGCCAGGACCGCCGGCAGCTTGGAGCTGCCCATCCTTATACCACCATTGCTGCCCCCCTTCAAACTGGCTACTCCATCTCTGAGTACTGTGTGAGCGGGAACACTTGGCCATAGAATGTCATGCTTTGAGACCCAGATGCAACACCTGTAGATTCTCATTGAGAATGCTGCCTTCTAAAGCCTCTTTTAAATTTTTTGCTTTGGTGGGAGGGAGTTTTGTTGAGGATGGTGAGGGTGGGAATTTGGGCAGGACATTCATTCTTTGGAGTTGGACATTTATATTTGATT
The DNA here is from genome assembly GCF_031143425.1 of Pleurodeles waltl. Lineage (NCBI taxonomy): Eukaryota > Metazoa > Chordata > Amphibia > Caudata > Salamandridae > Pleurodeles > Pleurodeles waltl. The sequence continues at coordinate 508,843,564 of NC_090444.1, read as the reverse complement.
TGGACATTGGCTGGAGATGGGGAAAGGTATTGTTGTGGGAGATGGGTGGGCCTGCTGTTAATAGAGAGGGTGGGTTTAGTTTTTTTGTTTTTTAGTAAAGAGAAACACTTTCATTCTACTTTATGTCTGAAGAATTGTTTTTGTGTTTTACTTTCACTTTGTGTTGATGCCTTTTCACCTGTCTTTTTAAACTACTTCTCCAAGTGTATGGCAGTTCATTATAGTTAGTTATACCCTTGTCCTACTACCCTTTGTAATGATATTAACCATTAGGAGGGGATGCTGCCATTCCCTATATTGCCTAGATAAACAATTGCTCGTGTCATCTGCAGTAGAAGTTACTTAGGTACTAACTAAACTAGTTCATTTCACAACATAGGGCTTGTTTTAGAACTCAGCGGATAGGTTTCTGCATCACAATGGTGATGAATATCCCATCCACTGAAATGTAAATCCCATTTTATCCATAGGATTTAAATTTTGGTAGATGAGATATCCGTCACCTTTGAGACAGAGTAACCCATCCGCCAAGTTCTAAATCAGGGCTATACTTCTCTTACCTGAATAGATGAAGCGATGGCTGGTGGCTGCTCCCTCTGTGAATCTTCCAACACTTTACTGGAGGGTGTTCCAATATGTTTTCCTTATGGTAGTGGTGGTGTGTGAACATGGAAGGCATCCTAACAGGGGAGGTTCTCACCTAGGGAATCTCCAACTGTAGGATTAATCTAAAGGACTATCCATCATAGGCATCTAAATTGAAAGAAAAACCCAGATTTAGTGGGTTAAACATATGCATTTCTATTATAGCTTTAGAAAGACCGAGAACAGATTACTGCCACCATGACATACCAAAGAATACCATATTTTATAACAAAAACTAACAATAGTAAATTATTCTGAGCAACGGTGAGCATGGAATTCAAAGAGAAACTAAAGTTATGAAATCCTCAAGTCAGGAAAAGTGTACTCAAATTCTGAAGTCAACAAGGTTAAACGTTTATGCATAACAAAGGCCTGAATCATGATGTTGACATTGAGGAATGACGTTTTTATGCACGGTTGGGTAAGTAGGGCTCATGTGAGCTGTTGCTCAGATAATAGAAGACTCAATAGTGAATTGATTTTGAATTTAACCACATCTGCCACACCAAGTGTGTGACTTCTTTGGTATAAATTAAGTCACCTAAATAAATCAAATAAGCCTAGAGGAAAGATGGTTAAGGGTTTGATGAATGGATAGGAAATGGGATTGGGAGAGAGGTGTGACAAAGATAAATATAACACAAGAAGAATATATATCAGTGTGATGAGCAGCACATCATCATCAATCTGTAGTGAAGGAAACAAAGGCATATGTATGACACAGTTCAGTTAAACACATTGCAAACAGTCCTTCTGCCTCAGAGACCCAAGTTATTAGATATCTAAATGTTCTGCCATCTAGGTTTGAAAAAAATCTAATTATGGAGGAGTGAATTGAATCCACCTTGAGCTAAAAAATATGATTGTTAAAAGAGAAATGATACTGTATTGCCAAATTGGGTGGTGCATCTGCATTCTTCTTGGGAATATCCGTCACTCTTGGGTGCCTGTCTGAACCGGTCTGGTATGTAAGCTGGAGTGATGATCTCCGCTTCGCCTTTTGTTCATACAGAACAAGGCCTGTGGATTGCAAAAGAGAAACTGTGTTGTACAGTCAAGGAGAAAGACAGAAGGAAAGTAAACTTCATGTTGAGTGTACCACAGGCAGAGCAAACACAAGAGGAATTTCATGTTTGCTAGCAGTGATGCACACACGCTCAGCAGCATATCTCAAATCAATGCACCTCTCTCTATTCCACATAGCTGAGTTCTAGGCCTCAGTGTCCTCACCATCATGATATCCCTTTGAAGTTAATAACCTCCTTTTTCTAGCTATTGAGGTACTCTGACTCTGAGTCCTTCCAGACTCCTCCTAACTCCAAATAACTCTGTCCCATTCCCAACCCGAACAAGATAGATCTGTAGTGCACTGCTGTTGAAGAACAGGTTAAGAAACAGAATGGCAGTATTTTTCATAGATTTGTGTTTGTTAACTAAAGTACCTGGTATGGTCTTGGAAGAACCAGAAAAAAGGTGTGGACCTGCAGGTAAATATTCATTAAGCTTGAAAAAAAAAAATCACCTTCAGAAAAAAAGATCAGCCATCAAGAACCAAACATTGCAATCCATTGAAATCTAGTTTACTATTAGTTGAACACTCACCCTCACTTTCTGCCACCACATAAATCAACAATCATCACTCACAATCACTCAATAATATATCATCACTCATTAGAGCAAAATTTTTAGTTAACTCTTGTAATCGAAGCGCAATGGTAAGTACACAATTGTGTCTTTGATGCAAGCAACACATTAGAATTTGGTATTGGTATTCTTGTAAATCAATGATCTTTTGGGGCAGCCCTGCTAAGTAATGCGAAAAAGGATAGGCATGTAAGGGAGGATGGCATTGTCTCCAATGTCCAAAGGAAATTTTAGAGACTTCTTCACAGTACACTGGATCAACTCTAATATGGCCATACATGTGAATAGAAAATGGTGGGGCAGCATAAACCAGACACAAACAGTGCTCTGCTGTCTATATTTTGTGCAAAGACAGAAGTTCAATGATGAATAATTAAAAGGTTCTATGGTGGCACTGGCATTCCCCATCAGGGAAGCAATGTTCTTCCTCAAACTCAGGTGGTTTACGTAGAAGTTGGGCAGCTAACACACTTGATTCTGACCAGTCATCCTCATCCTCCTCCTGTGCTGGTTCCGGAGCGGTGTACACGTGTGGTATGAAATGTTGGTTCATGCTGATTATGGTCAATCTCTCCACGTTTTCAGGAGAGAGACTGGTCCTTCTCACTATGACAACTGTGCCAGCTGCACTCAGCAGACACACTGGCCACAGGACAAGCACTTACTTTATTTTCAGCCTATTGAGCTCTGGCCATTGGCACATATTCCCATACTAATACTCCAATGGGTTTTGATCCACGTGCACTTCTTTTGGATCATCCAGATACTCCTGGAACATCCTATGATTGGTCATTGGTGCTGCTACTTGCTTGACCTCTTTTTCCTTCACATATGTACTGGACTTAAGACCTGACGCAACAACAGGATAGCTTGGCCCATCGCACTGTCCTCCTCGCTAACTTCCCATGTGAAAACCTCAAAAGGGAGTAGCATCTGTGTCAGCCATTTGACTAGGCCCTATTTGTATGCATCCATTGTCATAGCTTTCCAAAATTCATCCCCTTGTCTTTGAATGATATAGCCATTGATCAGTCTGTACTTCTCAAACAGACATTATAACATATAATAGGTCGAGTTAATATGTGTTGGCACCTCCTGAATGAGTGCTTTAACTGGTACTCTATTTACATGCTGAATAATATGCAACTTCTTCCAGGCTTGAAAAGAATGGCTGAAATTAGTGAAGATTCGTCTGAAAGTGGTCACTATGTTGCTGACTACATCTTGTTTTTTGAGAAACTCCTGCACAACCAGGTTGATGCAATGAACCAAACATAGGACACTGAAATAGCCAGCATCTTCCATGGTCTTGACTATATTACTAATATTATCCGTAGCAACAAATCCAATTCTGAGACCTCTGGGTCACAGCCATTCAGACACCTTGTTGTTAAATTTGTCTAAGATGTATGTAGCTGTATGTGATTTTTCCATGGTGAACATGGCTACTGTTGCATGCCTCCAATCACTCTTAAAACATTCTTCAGGTCTAAGAGATCTAGATAGCTGTTGCCTTACCCCGACAAAACAGATCTAGTGTACAGCAATGCACATGTAATTAGTTGCCTGACAACTGGTCCACATGTCTGTCGTCAGGTGGATAGTTTGAACAGAACTTTGCTGCAAGGATTGCCCAACCAATTGCAGCACAAAAAGATGCAGCACTAGAACAGCAACTCTGGTAAAATAGGTCTGACTTAGAACCTTACATTTCAGACAGATGGCTGCCACAAATTCTACAAAAGGAAAGAAGAGGAGGTCCAGTGCTAACATTTTTACCAGCTTCCTATTGTACAAGCATGCCGTTGGTTGGTTGTGGTCATAGGGCCCCTCCTTTCTAAACATGCCAGTAATAGTAACCTGGATTTTCTTCTTTTTGGGGTCTCTGATTCAGGTGACTTTTGAGAAGTAGGAGATGGTAGACTTAATATGAATCTTAGGGCATGCACTGTATGCCATGGTGCCAGTCTCTGACTTCTAGTCCTGTGCCATTTTGAGGCCACTGAGGTGTGGGATTCTTCTGCACTGCTGGGGACAGGGATGCTTTGAGTGAAAATGTCACAGTCTTCTTCCTCATAACCTCCCCTCATGAGTGAACTTGTAGCTGATGTTTCTTGGCTCTCCTCACCTTCACCACAAACACATTTAGCAATTTTTTAAGGTGCTCCTCCCACCTGATTGCGTGATGTTGTTTGGCATCAGTACCATAATGGGAACCAGGCTTACCTCAATGAACACTTGCGTGGTAAATGGAGCATATCACAATATTCTCCTCCTGTTTGCTAAGCATAAAAAAGTACCAAACTGAGGAGGAGTACTTTCTTAGTGAGCCAGTGCCAAAGCCTGAAGAAGAACTGGAGGAAGGTGGATGTGTTGTTTATTGCCTCTGTGCAGTGCATACTTCTATTGAGGTAGGGGTTATTGCAAGTCTCAATTGGGGCTTTGCAAATATGGGAGCTGGCGGTGCTTCCTCTGAGCAGGTTGAATCAGAAGAGTAATGTCAGACTCCTCTGGGCCAGCTTGCACAATGACTGGCTCTTCACTGTCATCCTCCTCATCATGCCCTCCCATAAATCTAAGGCTTTCAGGAATTTTTCTTTTTCCTTGCCTCTACTGGCATTTCCTAAAATCTGCCAGGTCCACTTCATGTCTACATCATCAGAAGTGGTGCTAGGAAAAGATGGTGAAGCACCTTTCCTTTTTCTTGATGGAAATCTGTGAGCCAAAGATTCTAAAAGGAGAGGTTCCTGCTCGGCTGGAAGCTCAGCCTCCTGGTCTGCTCCAACTTCAGGAAGATGTACTATTGCTGGCTGTGGCTGCTGTCCAGTTTGCTCCGTTTCATAAAACGATTGGGTATCACTTTGCTAAAGGGACAAATCCAATTCAACATCACTGCTCGTTGGCATTGCCATGATTGCACTGGCTGTCTTGCTGACAGGCATGGGCTTGGCATAGGTTGGGATGGTCCTGTTGAAGCAGAAGTGAAGCTCCCAGGTTCCTCCCCAGAGGCCGGTGCAACAGGCACACATCTTATGGAAAAGGTTGTGGTCGGCATGCCAGTGGCAGAAAGCTGCTTCTTCTTACTGGCCACTTTCTTGGCAGTACATTTCTTTGGGGCCGTCTTAGAGCTCTCACTTAGCAGTAGCAGTAAGCTGCACAAACGGAAGAGACTGGAGTACTCACATATTTTTTACAGACCTTCTCAGTACTGTGGGTGGTGTCTCTTTTTCTCTTGTGTACCTGAAAACAAACAAGCAAGAAAAACATTTCATGAAATGAGGCACATGATATCACAAAAACAAAGGGCCTCGTTACTAGTAGGGGTCTGAGGACTGCCACACTCGTGGTGACAGTCACCACTGCACTCCAGGAGGTCTGACTGCCACATTACAACCCTGGTCAGCAGACCTACCAGGGGACAGCCGTCCCCACCAGGAACATCGCTCCCAATGGGTTGATGGCGGTCTGAGTTGTACTCAGCCACGGCGGCGCTAAACTCAGTGCCATCATGCTGATGGCAACTCAACTTTCTGCCAGCCTTCCCTGGCAGTCACCCCACCATGGAAAGGCTGGCAGAAAGCTAGTGCCGGGACAGTGCAAGGGACCACCTGCTCAGCACCATCGGAATGCACACTGCCTTCTATGCTTGCTTTGCAGGCAGTGCACATTCCAATGGTACTGGTTTGTTACGGTATTGGCACTAGCTCCCTTAAGGGAGCTGAGGCCAATAACATAGCACTGTTTATGCCGGTCAGCCTGGTGGGAATGGCATGAGACAATGTTCCCACTTGCAGGCCCGGTGAGAACATAGTGGTGGCATCGCCCTGTGAGTTTAGCAGTCAGCTCGCCCAAAGTCCTTAAATCTAAATGTATATATACAGCACACAAAGAGAGTTAACCTTCCACCACGAAATCCAAGTGAAAAGTGACCAAAAGGTGGACAAAGCACTGGGAGTGGACAGGAAAAGGAAGTTAGATTTTCTGGGGCACTTCCTTCCTGATTGGAAAAAAAAGTTTTATAAAAAGGCTTCTTGCACTAGAAAACAACTTGACCGGTCCGTTGGAGAAGAAAATCCACTCAAAAACGTATTTTCAAGTAAGTAAGTAATAACATTATTGCTCGATTACTTACAATCATTGAAAAGATACACAGATGTAAAACAGGAATAAAAATCAGAAGACAAATATATATATATATATATATATATATATATATATATATATATATATATATATATATATATATATAATATGCAACCAAAATTGCATTTCCACATCACAAATCATCTTGTGCCTATGTATAAAACAATATAGTATGCATACTTTCAGTGCAAATCATCTACTAACACCAGGTAATGTAATGTTAAGAGATATGCTACTATTGAGAGCTGACATTTTCAGCTTCTGCCTATGTAAAAATATAGAATGCATACTTTGTTACAAATCCTTCACTGCAATAAAATAATGAAAAACGTGCACCATTATCAGGCAAAAGGGACTTAAAAAAGTAGAAAAAATAATATTAGAGTGCAGAAGTAGTGTGTACCATCATTACAAATCATCCTCTTGGAGTGAGATAATGCTAGAGGTCTTAGAGTGACATTAACAAGAGATGCTAAAAGTAGTAACAAGTTTAAAATGCATACACCTCATACATGACCTCATTACAGGTCACCTTCTTGACCAATGCTCGTGCATTTTACCTATGTACAAAATAATCACAGCAAGAAGGCTAAAGTGTTCTGTCCAATCCAAGGTAAAAATGGGCATTAGTAGATAAAAGTGCATACATTGTGCATACTATCATTGCAAATCATCCTATTGGAGTGAGATGATGCATAGAGGTCTTAGTGTGACATTTACAAAAGATGCTAAAAAGTAAAACAAATTTAAAACCATAAACCCCATGCATGACCTCATTACAGGTTATCTACTAGACCAATGCTAATGTATTTTACCTATGGTCCAGATGATCGCAGCAAGAAGGCTAAAGTGTTCTGTGCAATACTTGGTAGAAATGAGGATTAGCAAGAAATCAAACATGTAACTGTTAGACATTTAATTAATGGGGCTCCTTTTTGGGCAGGACTACCCCTCCCAACCCCAACCCTTGCTGATCCCCTGCTTCCCAGAGGACCCTGCCGGCTTCAACAAAGAGGCAAACTCCATGGGGACTACCACTGTAAACATATACTTCAGGGCCTCTTTGCATGTTATCAACCCATATTTCAGAAATAGAGGCTTTAGTAATAAATGTCTCTGTGAGGCCAATCTCGTCCAGCAGCATACAAGATGGATTACTGATTCAGTGTGATATTTACGCAAGGTGCATTGTTGCTGGAAACCATGTAGAGACTTCTAATGATGTTTGTACTCCCAGGCAGGAAAAGCTAAGAGCCTCATCCTCAGAATGCTTTGAAACGCACAAGCACCCAATGATGCTTTTCGATACAGTTGGCAGCTGGTGGCCACATATGACTCGCAAGCCCATCTGCTCCTCTGTTAGTCCTAATATAAGCAATGTCTCTTTCCCTTGAGGCTCGTGTACCATGCTGTTCCAAAGCTCTTTTTAGCAGGGTCATCATTATAAGGGAGTCTTGCGCATGAGTCGGCGCCAAATCGAAAAATTCCTAAGCACTCCGTAAGTACTTGGCCCAGTTGCAAGAATTATCTATGAAGATAACTTTCAAGGATCCACACAAACTATCAGTGTTGGCCCTGCAAACTCGGTGATTGAGCTTAATTGCATCCTTTTTACATTCTATCTCCATCCTCACCAGGTCGAATTCCAGACGTATGCCTGGATGCCCAGTGAGACTATGAATCTGAAATATTTTCTTATAGGCTTTTATGTGGCAGGTCTCAAGCAGCGCAGTGAGCCTGCCCAGATATGCGAGACGGCCACAGATGATTGTTGGTAATAATTTGCCCTTAATGACTTTCCTAATTGCCTCTGAAGTTGGACATTTAAGCCGATAATAGAGTTTGGAAAGGGCATAGGTAGTTCTCTCCACCTTCGCTGCAAATGATGCTTCCTGTTGTGAGGTTTTGCCGGTGTCTGATATCGAAACACCAAGGTATTGGTTCTTAGATTCTGTCTCTATCTTTGATGAGCTGAGATTCCATTCCATCAGATGCTTTTTGGATAGGCAGCCAAAGACCAGAACCTTAGTCTTAGCCGCATTTGCCCGTAATGAATTTTTTGGTTATAGCAGTGCAATATGTCCAAACCCCTCTTCAGCCCTATCCGAGCCTGGGTGAGCAGACGCAGCCTTGTTTTAAACCTTTGTTGGTATACATTTTCCCTGTTGCGTGCATTTGAGACATCTTAATTTGCACTGTGTCACAATATAGTGTAGTTATGGATGCCAACAACTTTTTGGATATCCTCCAAGCAGCTAGTTTCTTCCACAGGGTATTGCGTTCAACACCATCAAAAGCTGCACTATAGTCAATGAAGCAGGCCATGAGTGTAGGGGATGAGGACTTCTGTGCCCAGGCACCCAAGTATGAAAGAGCAAGTACATTGTCTATAGTAGAAAAATGGAATCTAAACCCAGTCTAATACATGGGTATGATGTCATTTTCCGTGATCTAATTTTCAAGCTCTTGTTAGAGAACGTTTGCAAAGGCCTTACCATCCACATCCAATAATTAAATCAACCTGTAATTTTCCCATCAAGTAATGTCCCCCGTTTTCAGATTGGATGCAGGATAGACCCTTTCCAGGGTTCGGGGTGCAATTCTTTATGACTAATAATGCGATCTTCCTTTAGTAGTCTGGGCGGCCGGGTGCCAATCCCAGTTCCGCCGGCCTGGGTCACTAAATTCAGTTCTTACATGAGCGTGTTGTAAGCCTCCTGTACCCCTTGACAAATGTATAGTAATTATTTTATCCATCGTCAGGGGGCTTATCACAGGTGTTCCTCTCAGAGTGCTGAATGGTTTATTATCTGAATTCAGCAGTTGGTTTCTCACTGATAAAATGAGGGGATAGTTTTCTGTTTCTGGTTTACTAATTAGTATACCCCAGCTTGTTAACAAATCAGCATTTCAAGGATCCTTTCTTCAATACTCCGTTCAGACCATATTGTCAATGTAGTTTCTCTCTGGCGGATCCAAGCAGAAGTATTGAAGCTTACTGAGAACAAGTCCCCAGATGTATGGTTAGAAAGCGATGGTATATTATGCAGCGGACACAATATGTTTTACCTATTTAGGATGTCCCAAGGACCCTTTGATGGATATAGTGAGGAAAAAATTAAGGCAGACCTTTCAGATTTCCTCTGGGGCTTTATGTTGTCCAGGCTCTTCCCACTTTATTTCTCATTGTGTCCCTGCGCCAGAACAGGCCCATAGATGCCTCTGTCCATCATCCTTTTGTGTTGCTAAAGTCTCCCTAAGTGGCAAGGGTATGCCAGATGTGGGGCCCTTGTTCACTGTGCCACTGGATTCGAGCTAGCCTGGCTAATGAGGGTTTTACCCTTAAATGAGTCCCAGGATGCTTGTTTCTGGTCCAGGGAGGACCTGACCTGGCAGTTCGGGCTGGACTGTTCCCATGGGGAACAGGGTCAAGACTGATTTGCATATGTTTGATTCCAAAATGGGGTGGCATGGTGAGCAAATGAACAACGGATTAAACCCATATCTGTGACTTGGTGATGAGTGTTTGAAAAGCTTCAGCACTCTTTCCATCATCCTTTTGTGTTGCTTAGTGAATGTTAATGCTCATATTTATTACCAGTAGCTTTCATTACACAGTGTCCTCTTCCTTGCCATGGTTTTCAGGTCACTCCATCCATCCCTTATTTCTATCTCTTTGACCATTGTGGTTATTTTTGTCTATTTAAAAATGACTTCAATGTGAAAGGTCAAGTACAAACGTCCTCAAGGCAAGTGGAGAGTCTAAATAATTTTGATTATTTTTGATAGATTGGTGGGGTCACTTCTTTCCCGGACTTGACTCGCGAGCTGTGGGGAGAAAAAGTTGGATAAAGATGGCTGCTGCTAACTAAAGAAAGTAATTCTCACTTGGCACCTATGTCCCAGACAGTTTTAATATGCTACTGCAAAAAAGACCCATGCATACACGCTAACATCTGTTACCCAAAACAATTGTGTATGTTTTAAAACATGGCGTCTTTATTGAATGATCCATTCTTTGTTTTTGGTCCTACAAACAAAATTCATTCCGTATTTAAATTGGATGTGGTGGAAGGATTCCCATAAAAGGATGCGTATTTACCTCTGTTGCACTGCTAACCTCTGTGTTATTTCTTTTGCTAAAGCTATATAACATGAGGCATCAATTAGAATACATTTCCTCCCATCTGTCTAACAACCAGGGCTTTGCACGGTTGCCATCTTCCATTGTTCTATAATGTACATCTAATTTAGTCATTTACATCTATATGTTGCTTATTAATTGTTAATGCTTTGAGAATTGCTATGCTACAGGGTTTTAAATAAACTTCCACAGTACCATGATCGACTCAGAAATATTTGCATTGAATTGACATTGTCAGTGGATGTTGGTGTATCGCGGTATTTTTTACTAACACCCGCTGCCAGACTTACATTTATATCCACCTGCTTTGTTGTTAGGTTGGGCAGATGGCGTTTCTCTTGCCGTACACTTATTCACAATGGATGGGAAACACTACTTTTCCCGGCTCCCATTCATGACTGTGCCAGTCGCGATGTGACTCGTTTGTAGGTTTGGCTGCTGGCGGTATACGCAAAGGGCTTAAGTGCTGTGTCTCCTTTCTGTCTTTAAGCAACCATTATGTATTCGGCAACCAGATCGTACCAGACATTGCTCGAATCCAGGCCCTGTGTAGCAGGAAACTGATTAACAAGCCTTTCTATAAGGTCTCTGTAGAAATCACAAGACACCGCATTCAATCAAGCAACTACGTAAACTACAAAACCTTTTCAACGTAATGGTCTGCTTTTTTACGGAAAAACGTCAGTTCTTAAAATGGGTGTTTTCACGTAAATCTGGTATTTTCCAAAATTAACCAAAAAGCGGTCAATGTATAGCAACTTTAGCAGTACAATAGTTTATGTATGTAGGCAGTGTTTGGAATCTACCCTGGAATGACCTTGTTTGTACGGTAGTCTTAGGTGTACACAAACTGCTTCTAGAGAGGCATAGTTAGCCTTAATGTGTTATGTGTTGAAATTAACAAAAAAATCCTAAATGTAGAGAAAACGCAGCATTACCATCGCTAACATACGGACGCGGTGTTTGGAACGTGTCTCGAATAGTTGTTTTTAATGCATGCCATAATGTACACTAAGACCCGATACAGAATTACCCACTTTGTTGGTCAACGTTTTCTCGTTTAAGTATGTCTTCGCCTCAGTGCATAGTCCTTTTAAAAAGAAGCTAGGCACTCTTTATTGAAACATAATTTGTTTTTTCAAGCAAACTTGCCACAAGGAAATCAGTTTCTCCTTTAAGTGAGGCTCATCGTTTAGCACGTTTTAACTTATTGTTTGAGATTGTGTTTTAATTAACCGAAGGACTTCAGTCGACTTGTTTTAAAATGGAGTGATTAACAATAGTTACCGAAGACGCAGTTGGTGTTGTCAATCTGACAATTTCTAATCCCTTTTGTCAGAGGGATTAAGTATTTAGCGCAGTTGGCGGCCTGCCCAAACTGCTTCTTTCTTATATTTGATACACAATGGCTTTGCATTTCAATGATAGGTCTTCTGCTTATTTTCAACGATTTTTAGTGTCCTCTTATCGAACTCTTACTTTCGATCAATGTATTTCCTGCTCCCAGGGTTTCATCGATAATGTGTTTATGATACACGAACAGAGAGCAAATGGCTGCACCTCTTTGATTTCCTGAGAACGTCGGACTGTTCATTCAGGTTCACCAGTAATTGGAGTATAATTCAAATTAACTCTCTAGAAGTGATGGGCGCAAAGCGAGAGGCATAATTGGACACCATACTGTTAAGAATATCAAAGAAAAAGAACACCGGGCTTTGAAGCAGTAGCAGTTTTTGCCCTTTCTCACTAAAACAAGTTTTGGCTTCCGAACAATCCACGAAGTTTAAATAATTGTTAAGGGGGCAGAAAGAATTAAATGGGATTACTAGGTTTGAGAGAACAAACAAGTAACGACTGCAATCAGGAAGTTGTCAGTGGCGCAAGGAAAAGAAAACTAGAACAAGGCATCTTTTTTGGTATTTTTTGGTGGTGTCGTTCAGTTATGTATAATATCTTATCCAACATCGCTATTTCTACACAAGAAATACAGTTTTAACAAAAAATACGAATACGAAAATATAGTGGTCGTTGAAAGTGCTTTATGAAGAAATGGCAGACTTTTATTTTTTAATACAGGAAATATAAGGCCTACTCTGTTTATTCCTCGCAAGAAGTTAAGTGAAACACGATTAGCGATGGCAATAATAAAGGAAAAGAAACATATTTTAGTGTCGTTTATTTTAAAAGAAATCCCGTTGCTGACGCGATTATTCTGCACAGCATATGCAGATCATAATTTCCCAAAACACTGCCATGGTCGCATAACAACGCCGTTCAACTGAAAAGGACTTTACCATTTATCTTCAGAATAGCAAGTGTTATGTTTCCCTAGTGGGCAGGATGCCACACACTCTTAAGGCTGTAATCATTGAGTCTACATCTGTATTGATCAGGAACAAACATTTTATAGACTTACTTGGTCCTTGTAAATTATGTTTTCAGGATCTGGAGCAGGATGTACGCATTTTTACCAGAGAGAACTCCGGCAGCAGCTTTCTTTAGTCAAGGTTTCACTGAACCCCAATGCATTGTTTTTGAGCTAGCGTGGACATTTCACAGTTACTTCTAGTAACTTTTTTTACCTATTCCTATGTTTCTCCCACATTTGGAGCAATGCAGCACAATTATGGCTGTCAAGGTAAGTCAAAGGAATCTTTTGTGGACATAAAAACACATTAACAAAAATCAGTACACAAAAATATAATAACAAGATCAGTCAGAAGTACCCTAGAATACATAAAAAGAGAACAGACTACAGGGCATTCAAAACACTTAAAACGCATAACATTTTCTCTGGATAACAGAAGCAATAATAACATCTAAAACAGCTGTACAAATTTCAATGGAGAAGAGGCTGCAAAAATGTAAGCGCATCTTTGTGAGAAGTAAACAGTTTGGATAATAGAATTGTTCACAGAAAACACAGCTGTAAGGATTCATATAATGTGCCAAATGCTTAGGATGCTAGTAGATTGACCAGTCTTAGCATCAGAGGACAACATGGAAGAGAGGAGTGCTAAGAGTCTGCAATGGTAAAAGTCACTAGAAAGTGCACATAATAAGTCTGAAGCATGTAAGATCAAATCTAGGTTGGGGATAGTATATCCAGTTTAGGTATGGTTCCAGGCCTACTGTTAGGGGAATTTGCTTGTATATAATTACTGAGGACATGTCCAAGATGCTCATGAATCTCGTCTCCTCTCCATTGCACTCTAAATCTTCTTTGAGCAGCGTTTGGGACTAAGGGCCAATGGTTTCAGGGCTATTAAAGAGGTTTTCACACCCTAGTCTTAAAAAGGATTTTTTAACATAAGACAGCCATATTTTCCAAGGTAACATAGTCGGCAAGTACCTGCCTGGAAAGAGTAGCATTGGCTGTATTCAATAATTTTGCCCATAATAAGAGAGGTGCAAGATTAATCTGATCCTCTGTAATTTCGAGAGTATTGGCACATGTGTTGACCCATTGCCTGAAGTTGCGGGCAGCTACATCAGTGTTGGTGGTGTTGATGGGTGGGTTCTGGGAGAGGGTCGCAATAAGTTGGTCTTCGGTGACCTTGTTCCAATTGAGGTGGGGGACCCGTTGTGGGTGGTGGTGTTTCTTGAAGAAGACGTGGATGCAGTGGTGGTCTGTCCTGTGGAGTTAGGTGGTGTGGCTAAAAGCAACGTGATTGCTGGCGGAGAAAATAGGGTAGAGTGTATATCCTGCGAAGCGGGTTGGTGTTGTGATGAGCTGTTTGAGGCTGAGGTTGAAGAGATTGTTGAGCAGGGTGGCGGTGTTGTTGTCGTTGGTGTTCTCGAGGTGGAAGTTTAAGTCTCTGAGGAGTATGTAGTCAGTGGATGCGAGAGCATGCGTACTGATATTGTCAGTAATGGAGTCGCTGAAATGCTGTCGTGGGCCGGGGGCTGGTAAATGAGGGTCCCTTGGAGGGTGGTAATTGGGTCAGTGTGGATTTGGAAGTGCAGGAGTTTGGCTGTGCTGAGGGTGTCTTCGGTGTTGGTCATGATCCTGAGGGGGTTCTTGTGGATGATGGCGATGCCTCCTCCTGGTTTGTTGGAGGGGTCCCTGCGGTGATCTTGTATCCGTCTGGGATGGCTAAGGCGATGTCAGGTGATGAGGAGTGGTTCATCCAGGTCTCAGTCAGGAAGGCAATGTCTGGGGAGGCTGAGTTGAGTAGATTCCATAGCTCTACTGCATGCTTGTGGACGGAGTGGGTGTTGAGGAGGATACATCTGAGATGGTTGCGTCCTGCCTTGGTGGGTGGGTCGTTGGCGTGGAGACTGGTGAAGGTGCAGTTTCGGCAGGAGAAGGGTCCGTGGGTGGCCTGCTGGGAGGCTTGAAGGCAGGCGGGGGAGCAGAGGGTGGTGGCGTCGTAGTGAAGACATGCGTGGCAGCGGTGGGGGGGACGGGAGCCAGGGGTTTTGCCGCTGGGCACGGTCCAGGCACGGACGGGCGCAGATGGGCTTGCCTTTGGCGCGCCTTGAGCGCGCCCACTGCGTGCGTCCACTTCGCAGCCAAGCAGCTGCCTCCATTAAGTAGGGAAGTGGGGGGAGGAGAGGACAGCTGGGAGGCGGAGGAGGATGAAAAATGGTGCAAAAAAGGGGGCAGAGCTGAAAAAGAGGGCAGGCCGTGGGGGCAGCAGTGGCAGGAGAGAGAGAGAGAGAGAGGGGGGGGGAGAGTGATAGTGAGAGAGAGAGAGAGAGCTGAGTGAGAGAGAAACGAGGAAAAGGAGCACTAAGGGACAGTAGTGGAGCAGACAGCAAAGCAAAGCAAAAGGAGGGGAGATGTAGAAGGTAGCCTAGTAGGAAAGCAGAGATCTCCCATTAGACACCAGGGATGAGGTGCAGGCAGAAGCCTGTGGGTGGAGGAGGGCCTCAAACTCCTGACAGGGGTCAGGAGTTCAGAGGAGCCAGGGAAAGGGCTCTACTGAAAGGATGGAGCCATGGGAAGCAGAGTAATGCACTGACCAAGTCAGTGGTAACTCAAACACTCTTTGCGATGTGTATTGACCAAATGGATGAAAAACTTATTTGGGTCGATGTTACCCCACTTTAAGCACACTTCCCATATAACTAATGGGGCAAGAATTCTTAGTAGATCTTTTAGCAGGCCACATTTATTGAAATTTGAGAAATAAAAATAAAGGATTATGGTCACTGAAAGGAAGTAAAAATACCTCATAATCCTCAAGAAGCTGAGCCAATTCCCTTGATAGCAGCACAAAATCAATTGTACTACCCTTTCCTTTGCCCGTGAAAGTAGTTGAGTTATCCCTCCTACTTCCATAGTGATCAGAGGAAAAAGTTAAATTGAATGTCAGGATCAATTTATTTAATATGTCACCATATAGTGAGAGTATAAAATGATCCAATCTGTGCAGGCACATACCCGGTCCCATACAAAAGGTCATTTATTAATATTAAAGTCACCTGCATATTTAACAAATGTACACATGTTGCTTTTTTTAAGTCACCCTGAAATTTCTCTGCTCAACTCATCAGTTACAAGGTTCAAACAATTCAAATAAAAATTAATTAAAAATATAATGACATAACTTGAAAATCGAACAGTTAAGAACTGGTAACATGGTCTAGATACAATAAGTTGAACCTCCAAATTGTTGACAGCACATGCCACAAACGTGGCCAAACCCCCTTCCCTCTACCAGCAACAGATGGAATGGCGTTAGTATAAAAGGATTTAAAACCATTTATTGCAATATCTTTCAAGGCCCAAGTCCGCTGACAACAAACTATATAAAAATTATCAACCACAGATAGCCAGTCATCATTTTGGAGTTTATGGCGGTCATTCTGACCGCGGCGGTCGCCGCCCGCCAAGCGGTTCCCGCCGAAAGACCGCACCGCGGTCAAAGGACCACAGCGGCCATTCCGGCTTTCCCGCGCAGCCGGCGGGCGACCGCCAAAAGACCGCCACCCGGCCCAGCGGGACAGCCCCTTCAACAATGAAGCCGGCTCGGAATGGAGCCGGCAGAGTTGAAGGGGTGCGACGGGTGCAGTGGCACCCGTCGCGATTTTCACTGTCTGCTAAGCAGACAGTGAAAATCTTTGTGGGGCCCTGTTAGGGGGCCCCTGCACTGCCCCACGGCACCCGTTCCCGCCATCCTGGTTCTGGCGGTGGACACCGCCAGAAACAGGCTGGCAGGAAGGCGGTCGGAATCCCCATGGCGGTGCTGCAAGCAGCGCCGCCATGGCGGGTTCCCTGGGCCAGCGGGAAACCGGCGGGAAACCGGCGGCTTCCCTTTTCCAGCCGCGGCTTTACCGCCGTGGTCAGAATCCCCCAGGAAGCACCGCCAGCCTGTTGGCGGTGCTTCCGCCGCACTCCGCCATGGCGGTCATGGACCGCCAAGGTCAGAATGACCCCCTATGTCTTCTCCCTGCTATGTTCCAGGAGAGAAGACATATACCTTTATTATTTTTGGACTCAACACTACTCAGACAGCATTGATTTCGGCCTAGCTCAATGTCAGAATCAAGGACTTTTACCCTCTGGTTAATAAGGGAAAAGATCCCCTTTTCATCCTTTCGATGCAGTCAGTCCATATTATCCATATCCAAAAGGGCTAAGTACCTGTTCCTCAAGGGTACAATAGAACTTGGTAGAGAATGTTTACAGGGATACCTTGCCCAGTTGATTAGTGGTGCCATCTGATCTAAATGTCTGTAAAAGTATCCGAGAGGGAGTAATTTCACAGGGCTTGGTTTGGTCCTACCAGCACTAGCTTGGGTGAGGATATCTTCAGCTGTTTTGGGTCTGTGAAAATGCACAATAACAGTGTCACCTGCGTAACCCCTTTATAATGGCCCAATTTAACCAACTCACTGAACGAATAAGATCTGTTTGGTCAGGTCCCAATGACAGGGCACTGTATTCTTCAGCTAGAAAAAACCTTGTTTCTAATTAACCAAGTCGTTTCAGAAGAACTGGAACACAATCTGGGAAAATGTCCTAAAATAACAACATATGGACATGAGGCTGGGAGAGATCGATAACAAGTAACAAAGGGTGACAAAGCCCCCCTCACTCCTTTCCCCAGTAACAGATGCAGAAGGTGGTACAGGGACCAATGGCACAGCTTCTTGGGTTATAATTTGTACCAGGTATGATTGTGTGTTTGGTAACGGGGCCAAATTAGAAGTTCCTATGCCTTCACACATGTCCACATTTATATTAGTCACGGGGATCCTGCTTGATAATATAACTGTAGTAGGGGCTGAAAGAGTGAGAATCTGCAGCATAGACAAAGCATGGTTAACCGGGGTCTGAGCTGGCCCATTCACTCTGTTAGGAATCCTCTCTGGTTTAACAATGTTATTTAGGGCAGACTCTGGGGTGACAAGACAATCATAAACAAGGTACAATTAGGTGTCCAGAAGCTCACTTAAGAGGGGCTTTCTGGTGGCCCAAGAATCAAGAGAGCCAGGAACTGATATAGGCCCTCATTATGACCCAGGTGGACTGTGGTATTTTGGAGAAAACTACTGCCAACAGGCTGGCGGTACTCTTCCCCAAAATATGACATTGGTGGTTTGGCACAAGCCAAACCGCCAATGTACTGCTCCGTCCGCCACAGTGGTAACAGCCTCCAGGTTGGAGACTTCAGTCTCCAGCCAGGCAGCCGTCACTGTCCCACCTGCGGGATTTTGACCCTGCCTACCGCAATGGGTTTCATGGCTTCCATACCGCCACAAAATCATGGCGATAGGCACTATCAGTGCCAGGGAATCCCTTTCCTGTCACTGATAGGGGTCTCCCCTGCCCACTCCCCCATACCAGAGTCCTCCCCCGCCCTCCCCCTCCCACTCCAGCCCCCACGACATACACACACCTTCACGCACCTACATACACACGCATACACACACACACATACCCACTTTCACCCATGATGGCATACATCCATTCACACACATCCACACACACTGACATACATACAAGCACACACTCATGCACACAGCACAACATACACGCACACTCACATCCATTCATGCACACACGCATTCCACACGCCACACACCCGCACACACCCACACACATACACACAACACACCCTGCCCTCTCCCCTATTGGAGCACCCAACTTACCTGCTTGCAGGCGGCCCTCTGGCGGGAAACTGGATGGGGCGCTGCTGCCAGCAGCAGCGTCTGCCAGCAGAGCACTGCCAAGCCATATCATGGGTCATGATACGGTCTGCGTCAGTCTACTGGCATGGCGCTGCTGCTGGCAGCACCACCATTTTACCGCTGTCCGCCACCATGACCGTAGCTGGAATTCCACCATCCTTCTGGCAGAATTTCCAGCTATGGTCATAATATGGTAGCCACGGCAACGGTCTTTTGACGACCGTCGCTATGGCGGTCGTCGGTTTTTACCGCCGATGTTATAATGAGGGCCATAGTGTCAGATGAACCATCAGGGTTCTGCTTGTTCTGCTTGGTTTACCTGCATTTTGGCAGCAGACCTACATTTTGGAGGACTTGAGGGGCACATTCTTGATGCAAGATCTCTGGCAAAATACAGCCTCTCTGGAGAGTTTGATGTAGGCAAGCTCATACTCCTTGTAGATGGCCCTGCTACAACATTGGAAGAACTGGACAAATGAACCCGAGCCCCTATAGATATGCCTTTACTTCTTGCAGTTTGATCTGCTATTTGGGAGTTCATCTTGTAAATCAGCTGACAAAGAAATGCGGCATTCCGCTGACTTTATCTCATTGGCCACAGGGTCCACTGCTGTGACCAAGAAACTGTCAATGGATGTTTTTGTTGGGGGTCTGAATTATTCAGCAGGTTTGCCTTTCTTTTGCCCAAGACTTCATAAAAACAAACAGGAAAGCGGTGGGGACAATAAGAAAAAGGAAATCACAGTCTATAGCAAAAGAAACATCAGCCCCAAGGTGTGCAGGGTGTGCTGGGCAACGTAGCACATAGATATATGGTGTCCTGGGGGGGTTGACGGGTGCTTTTATAGCCTGTTTCATACAGCCAGCCCCTCCTCAGTACCAACTTTTGCAGAGTGTGCTGTGGGGACTCGTCCCACCCCAGCAGTGCAGTGGATGCAAATAACAAAAACAGCAGGTAGGTGTATGTCCTCCCGCACCACAGGGGTTAAGAGGCACTTTTAAAGCTTGCAGCCGGCCCCTCCTCAGTCACACAACAAAACAGCAGGTAGGCTTCTGGCTGTCATATACTACCCAATTTGGTGTGGGGGGGTGCAAAGGGCTACAACACAGCATGTGTATAAAAAATAAACTATTTGCAGGTTCTTCCCTCTGTCCGAGAGCCTTCAAAGTTTAGCCTTACCGAGTCCAATGTAGTCAACGAAGCTTGCATAGTGTCAAAGCCTGAGGACATTTCCAGGAGGAAGGAGGGAAGAGGATAAAGATGAGAACTATCATGAGAAAGAGGACAAGTAATCAAGGCATTTCCTGCTCATCCTCTTCCTCATCTCAGTCTTTACTTATTCGTTAAGGATGTTCCTGACAAAAAAGCTCTCACATTAGCCACTTGTTGAATCAAGTTATCAATACGAAAGAAAGAAATGTAACTCCAAGATCCACTATATATTAGTATTTTACACCAAGCATCTAATGGGATGCAATGCTAGAGGGAACAATGATGGCTGCTGTCCATCAAGTGTTTTCTAGGAAAACCGGCACACCTCTTCCTTTGTAGCGCCAATGATACTGACATCTACATGCTGAGCACACTGACTGATTATGATCACAGACAAGTTTACACCATTGCTTGCAACCTCGTAGTTGGCCAAATTGCAGGCAAAATTGGAAAAGACACACACCTATTCAGGGGTGACTAAATTTATACACTCTCATATATTTGAAAAATGATTAAGAGAGTACAATTTGCTGCTTCAAATGGAAAGAAGATTGGGCTCCACAGTGAAGTTAAACTTGGTCTTAGAACTAGTTTATAGTACCTGGTTTATGTGTTCTGAATGTAATAAAGGCTTAACAAAAGCACATCAAACTCCTTCAGTTAATGACTTAAATTTGTAGCTACCAAAAAAACTTCTTAGAAGTGAACATCTTAATTGAAACCTCTATGACTGATTTAAAAGTATGGCCCTGCAGTGCATCAAATACCTCTGTTCAATGTTCCATGTAGCTGAGGGAGATCTGGTCATTGGTGAGTTAGATGTCCTACACAGGTCTAGATGCATATACATCAATTTATACAAAAGTCTCTTTGAATCCTCTATTCTTCAAATTCTAACCAAACTGCAAACACAAACCCCTCAATCACTACTATCTTGAGATAACAGAAGGACTTCAAGACTTTCACAATCTAAAGAATGAACTGACCTATCTTGGCAGTAGTCTTGGTTTTTGACTAAATATTGGACTTGCTCTTTCAAGATAGACAAGGTGTAAGGATTGAGATCTGTCTTTATTTAAATGGCCAATCTATGAAATAAGTCCAATCATGACAATTGTAACTTTTATAGATGTAGTTAGTGGCACACCTGTCAGGTGTGACTTCCATTAAACTATATGAGCCCATCTTTACCTCTTTTCTCTTGTCTCCATGAAAGTTTGAGGTTGTGCAATACCTCTTTTCCCCATCCCTATCCTATGACTGTTAGAGTGTGTACAGTACACAGATGCAGACCTCCAGTGCACATTGTAAAACAAAACAAACTGCCTTCCTAATATGTGGTCCATGCTCTGCTTACCTGATGTATGCAGTCTTAATCATTTAGAATGCCTATACACAGTTCTTTGTTCAAGATGTGGGCCTACATTTAGGGCCCATAGCTCTTCAGCAGAGCATTGTATGTTTCCAATGGCAGGCACTGTAAAACACCACCAGTCTGCTTGCAAGAGCAGGATCCTATCAGGCCTGTACCTCCACATATTCTATTTTTGTAATTGAAGACCTGTCTTACAGACAGAACGAGGAGCCAACTGAACCAGAGGACTGTACCAAAAAGGTTAGAAGCATGAGCAGGACACATGGAGCCAATCAAAATTTAAGTATAACAAATATTGTGAATGCTGTTGGTCTATGCATTGTTTTGTGTGTGTACGTGAGACTATGGGGGTCATTCTAACCCTGGCGGTAAAAACCGCCAGGGCGAATGACCGCGGTAGCACCGCCAACAGGCTGGCGGTTCACCGCTGGGCATTCTGACCGCGGCGGTTCAGCCGCGGCCAGAAACGGAAAGTCGGCGGTGTCCCGCCGACTTTCCGCTGCCCTTGAGAATCCTCCATGGCGCGGAGCGCGCTCCGCCGCCATGGGGATTCTGACACCCCCTACCGCCATCCTGTTCCTGGCGGGTCTCCCGCCAGGAACAGGATGGCGGTAGGGGGTGCCACGGGGCCCCTGGGGGCCCCTGCAGTGCCCATGCCAATGGCATGGGCACTGCAGGGGCCCCCGTAAGAGGGCCCCAAAAGGAATTTCAGTGTCTGCCTAGCAGACACTGAAATTCGCGACGGGTGCTACTGCACCCGTCGCACTCCAGCAACTCCGCCGGCTCCATTCGGAGCCGGCTTCATCGTTGCTGGGTCTTTCCCGCTGTGCTGGCGGGCGGCCTTTTGGCGGTTGCCCGCCAGCACAGCGGGAAAGCCAGAATGGCCGCCGCGGTCTTGTGACCGCGGTGCGGTCATTTGGCGGTAACCGCATGGCGGGCGGCGACCGCCGCCCGCCGCGGTTAGAATCACCGCCTATATTTTCTTGTATGTATGAATGAGTGTGCATGTGTGAATGTATGACTGCGCAATGCCTACCCCTGTCAAGGTTTGCCTCTAGAAAAATGTGTTTCATGGGTGACATATGATTGGCATCCATGCCATGATGATGTCATGCCTACTTATTGTAAAGTACTGACCCTAACATAATAGATCTTACTCTGTTATGTGATTAGTCCATCATTTCTCTGCCTTGAGGTAACCACTTTGAGGGCAGTCAAATTGATCAATAGTATATGTTAGATATGGGAAACTTGTGACAGTCAGTCTTCTATAGTAGTGCTGAGCACTAAGGCTCAAATTTATGGGGACACGTCACTATGGCATACAACACATTCCTGTCATTTCCCCCTGCATTGGTGCTGTTTTAGCAGCCTAGCGACAATGCAGGGACCCATGCACCATGGTGCAAAGGTGTTTGCATTGTAGGCAGGATTGTTTTTGTGCAGGAACGAGCACCTTCCTGCACAAAAACAATCCTGAGAGGCTTTTTTACTTTTTCTATGTGTGCTGCAGATTGCAGGATGCATCAAAATCCATGGGTGTTGTGTGAGAAAACCCGCCTCAATACCCATGGAACACCTCCCTGGCACAGAGTAAGGCACAGCATCGATTTGTGCTGCCTTGCCTTACTCCATATCTATGAGGCCATTCAAAGTGGCTTAGCGTGGCCTCATAGATATGGTTCAGAGATTTGTACCACTGCTGTGTCACAAAAAGTGACTCAAATGGTGGTGCAAGCCTCTCATAAATATGCCTCTAAATTATAAAATGAAATTACAAACTATTTTACCTCCATATTTCAGGAATTACAGTATACAGCCTTGCAAAGCACTGCACTGGCAAGTTTTAAAATTTTAATATATCAAATAAGTGGAAAGAGATTGGTATAGGGACTTATATCACTGCTAAAGCTGCTTATCTTGAATGCTTGAAATTTAACAAGTTTAACATTAAACTAGCCCATGTCTATTACCTTGAAAATAATATCTGTGAGGCAAAAATACCACTTCTGAAATCTTCAGCATTGTCAAGGAACTTTTCAATTCGAACTGTAGTAATGTGACTAACAGGCTGTTTGCTGCGTTCTATTTTTTGTACTCTTATATTTGTCATCTCCTACTTTTCTGATCTCCTGGCCAACACTCCTTAGGCCCATATTTATAGACATATGACAGACCGTGACGCTGCACCAAAATTGGCAGAGCCACGATCCGTCATTTTTACAATGCAGGGATGCGCTGTATTTAATTGAATGAGGCACACCCCTTTATTGTCCCCTGCACTAGCGGTAAATGTAGCTGCCGGCACCAATGCAGGCATCCTTGCAGCATCGTGCGAGGATGTCTGCGTTGAGGCGTGTGATAGTTTATGTGCGGGAAGGTGTCCCTTCCTGCTCATCAACGATCACTAATGGAGATTTGGCACTTCTGTGCGTGCTGCAGAATGCAGCAGAGACAGAAGTGCCAAAGCGTCATTTTAATTTTTTTTTTATGTGCAGGAAGGGACACCATCCCGCACATAAACAATAATTTCTGGCATTTTGCTCTATCTATGCATGCTGCAGAATGTAGCACACATAGAAAAAGCAAAAAGTTAGGAGGAATAAAAGTATTCTTCCTCATTTCACCTTGCTAACACCACCCTTGGGGTGGCGTTAGATTTTATCGCTCCTCAGGTTTACGAAAACCCATAAATCTGAGGCAGCATCAAAATGTAATGGGTGTGGCTGTAGCATGCCTATGGAAATACCCTTTGCACACCCCTTCCATGCAAGGAGCTGTGTGTGAGGGGGTCATATTTAGAAGGTGGCTCCTTGTAAATATGGTGCAGGGCATATTATCACTGGAGCATTAGGAAAAGTGACACTCCAGTGGCACTAGGGGCTAAGTTGGCTCTGTATGCACTATTTCAAAGTAAGGAATAGTATGCACAGAGTCCAAGGGTTCCCCTTAGAGGTAAGATAGTGGCAAAAAGAGATAATACTAATGCTCTATTTTGTGGTAGTGTGGTCGAGCAGTAGGCTTATCCAAGGAGTAGTGTTAAGCATTTGTTGTACATACACATAGACAATAAATGAGGTACACACACTCAGAGACAAATCCAGCCAATAGGTTTTTGTATAGAAAAATATCTTTTCTTAGTTTATTTTAAGAACCACAGGTTCAAATTCTACATGTAATATCTCATTCGAAAGGTATTGCAGGTAAGTACTTTAGGAACTTCAAATCATCAAAATTGCATGTATACTTTTCAAGTTATTCACAAATAGCTGTTTTAAAAGTGGACACAGTGCAATTTTCACAGTTCCTAGGGAGGTAAGTATTTGTTAGGTTAACCAGGTAAGTAAGACACTTACAGGGCTTAGTTCTTGGTCCAAGGTAGCCCACCGTTGGGGGTTCAGAGCAACCCCAAAGTCACCACACCAGCAGCTCAGGGCCGGTCAGGTGCAGAGTTCAAAGTGGTGCCCAAAACACATAGGCTAGAATGGAGAGAAGGGGGTGCCCCGGTTCCGGTCTGCTTGCAGGTAAGTACCCGCGTCTTCGGAGGGCAGACCAGGGGGGTTTTGTAGGGCACCGGGGGGGACACAAGCCCACACAGAAATTTCACCCTCAGCGGCGCGGGGGCGGCCGGGTGCAGTGTAGAAACAAGCGTCGGGTTCGCAATGTTAGTCTATGAGAGATCTCGGGATCTCTTCAGCGCTGCAGGCAGGCAAGGGGGGGGGTTCCTCGGGGAAACCTCCACTTGGGCAAGGGAGAGGGACTCCTGGGGGTCACTTCTCCAGTGAAAGTCCGGTCCTTCAGGTCCTGGGGGCTGCGGGTGCAGGGTCTCTCCCAGGTGTCGGGACTTAGGATTCAAAGAGTCGCGGTCAGGGGAAGCCTCGGGATTCCCTCTGCAGGCGGCGCTGTGGGGGCTCAGGGGGGACAGGTTTTGGTACTCACAGTCTTAGAGTAGTCCTGGGGTCCCTCCTGAGGTGTTGGATCGCCACCAGCCGAGTCGGGGTCGCCGGGTGCAGTGTTGCAAGTCTCACGCTTCTTGCGGGGAGCTTGCAGGGTTCTTTAAAGCTGCTGGAAACAAAGTTGCAGCTTTTCTTGGAGCAGGTCCGCTGTCCTCGGGAGTTTCTTGTCTTTTCGAAGCAGGGGCAGTCCTCAGAGGATGTCGAGGTCGCTGGTCCCTTTGGAAGGCGTCGCTGGAGCAGGATCTTTGGAAGGCAGGAGACAGGCCGGTGAGTTTCTGGAGCCAAGGCAGTTGTCGTCTTCTGGTCTTCCTCTGCAGGGGTTTTCAGCTAGGCAGTCCTTCTTCTTGTAGTTGCAGGAATCTAATTTTCTAGGGTTCAGGGTAGCCCTTAAATACTAAATTTAAGGGCGTGTTTAGGTCTGGGGTGTTAGTGGCCAATGGCTACTAGCCCTGAGGGTGGGTACACCATCTTTGTGCCTCCTCCCAAGGGGAGGGGGTCACAATCCTAACCCTATTGGGGGAATCCTCCATCTGCAAGATGGAGGATTTCTAAAAGTCAGAGTTACCTCAGCTCAGGACACCTTAGGGGCTGTCCTGACTGGCCAGTGACTCCTCCTTGTTGCTTTCTTTGTTCCCTCCAGCCTTGCCGCCAAAAGTGGGGGCCGTGGCCGGAGGGGGCGGGCAACTCCACTAAGCTGGAGTGCCCTGCTGGGCTGTGACAAAGGGGTGAGCCTTTGAGGCTCACCGCCAGGTGTCACAGCTCCTGCCTGGGGGAGGTGTTAGCATCCCCACCCAGTGCAGGCTTTGTTACTGGCCTCAGAGTGACAAAGGCACTCTCCCCATGGGGCCAGCAACATGTCTCTAGTGTGGCAGGCTGCTGGAACTAGTCAGCCTACACAGACAGTCGGTTAAGTTTCAGGGGGCACCTCTAAGGTGCCCTCTGTGGTGTATTTTATAATAAAAGGTACACTGGCATCAGTGTGCATTTATTGTGCTGAGAAGTTTGATACCAAACTTCCCAGTTTTCAGTGTAGCCATTATGGTGCTGTGGAGTTCGTGTTTGACAGACTCCCAGACCATATACTCTTATGGCTACCCTGCACTTACAATGTCTAAGGTTTTGTTTAGACACTGTAGGGGTACCATGCTCATGCACTGGTACCCTCACCTATGG
Source organism: Pleurodeles waltl (assembly GCF_031143425.1). NCBI lineage: Eukaryota > Metazoa > Chordata > Amphibia > Caudata > Salamandridae > Pleurodeles > Pleurodeles waltl. Next base: position 508,817,129 of record NC_090444.1, on the reverse strand, counting down.
TATAGTGCACCCTGCCTTAGGGCTGTAAGGCCTGCTAGAGGGGTGTCTTACCTATACTGCATAGGCAGTGAGAGGCTGGCATGGCACCCTGAGGGGAGTGCCATGTCGACTTACTCGTTTTGTCCTCACTAGCACACACAAGCTGGCAAGCAGTGTGTCTGTGCTGAGTGAGAGGTCTCCAGGGTGGCATAAGACATGCTGCAGCCCTTAGAGACCTTCCTTGGCATCAGGGCCCTTGGTACTAGAAGTACCAGTTACAAGGGACTTATCTGGATGCCAGGGTCTGCCAATTGTGGATACAAAAGTACAGGTTAGGGAAAGAACACTGGTGCTGGGGCCTGGTTAGCAGGCCTCAGCACACTTTCAATTGTAAACATAGCATCAGCAAAGGCAAAAAGTCAGGGGGCAACCATGCCAAGGAGGCATTTCCTTACACAACCCCCCCCCAAACGAAAGAGGATGAGACTAACCTTTCCCAAGAGAGTCTTCATTTTCTAAGTGGAAGAACCTGGAAAGGCCATCTGCATTGGCATGGGCAGTCCCAGGTCTGTGTTCCACTATAAAGTCCATTCCCTGTAGGGAGATGGACCACCTCAACAGTTTAGGATTTTCACCTTTCATTTGCATCAGCCATTTGAGAGGTCTGTGGTCAGTTTGAACTAGGAAGTGAGTCCCAAAGAGGTATGGTCTCAGCTTCTTCAGGGACCAAACCACAGCAAAGGCCTCCCTCTCAATGGCACTCCAACGCTGCTCCCTGGGGAGTAACCTCCTGCTAATGAAAGCAACAGGCTGGTCAAGGCCATCATCATTTGTTTGGGACAAAACTGCCCCTATCCCATGTTCAGAGGCATCAGTCTGCACAATGAACTGCTTAGAATAATCTGGAGCTTTTAGAACTGGTGCTGAGCACATTGCTTGTTTCAGGGTGTCAAAGGCCTGTTGGCATTCCACAGTCCAGTTCACTTTCTTGGGCATTTTCTTGGAGGTGAGTTCAGTGAGGGCTGTCACAATGGATCCATATCCCTTCACAAACCTCCTGTAATACCCAGTCAAGCCAAGGAATGCCCTGACTTGAGTCTGGGTTTTTGGAGCTACCCAGTCCAGAATAGTCTGGATCTTGGGTTGGAGTGGCTGAACTTGGCCTCCACCTACAAGGTGGCCCAAGTAAACCACAGTTCCCTGCCCTATCTGGCATTTGGATGCCTTGATAGAGAGGCCTGCAGATTGCAGAGCCTTCAAAACCTTCTTCAGGTGGACCAGGTGATCCTGCCAGGTGGAGCTAAAGACAGCAATATCATCAAGATAAGCTGTGCTAAAGGACTCTAAGCCAGCAAGGACTTGATTCACCAACCTTTGGAAGGTGGCAGGGGCATTCTTTAAACCAAAGGGCATAACAGTAAACTGATAATGCCCATCAGGTGTGGATAATGCTGTTTTCTCTTTTGCTCCAGGTGCCATTTTTATTTGCCAGTACCCTGCTGTCAAGTCAAAGGTACTTAAGAATTTGGCAGCACCTAATTTGTCTATGAGCTCATCAGCTCTTGGAATTGGATGAGCATCTGTCTTGGTGACAGAATTGAGCCCTCTGTAGTCCACACAAAACCTCATCTCTTTCTTTCCATCTTTGGTGTGAGGTTTGGGGACTAAGACCACTGGGCTAGCCCAGGGGCTGTCAGAGCGCTCAATTACTCCCAATTCCAGCATCTTGTGGACTTCCACCTTGATGCTTTCCTTAACATGGTCAGACTGTCTAAAGATTTTGTTTTTGACAGGCATGCTGTCTCCTGTGTCCACATCATGGGTACACAGGTGTGTCTGACCAGGGGTTAAGGAGAAGAGTTCAGGAAACTGTTGTAGGACTCTCCTACAATCAGCTTGCTGTTGGCCAGAGAGGGTGTCTGAGTAGATCACTCCATCTACTGTGCCATCTTTTGGGTCTGATGACAGAAGATCAGGGAGAGGTTCACTCTCTGCCTCCTGATCCTCATCTGTTACCATCAACAGATTCACATCAGCCCTGTCATGGAAGAGCTTAAGGCGGTTCACATGGATCACCCTCTTGGGGCTCCTGCTTGTGCCCAGGTCCACCAGGTAGGTGACCTGACTCTTCCTTTCTAGCACTGGGTAAGGGCCACTCCATTTGTCCTGGAGTGCCCTGGGAGCCACAGGCTCCAGAACCCAGACTTTCTGCCCTGGTTGGAACTCAACCAGTGCAGCCTTTTGGTCATACCAAAACTTCTGGAGCTGTTGGCTGGCCTCAAGGTTTTTGGTTGCCTTTTCCATGTACTCTGCCATTCTAGAGCGAAGGCCAAGTACATAGTCCACTATGTCCTGTTTAGGCTCATGGAGAGGTCTCTCCCAGCCTTCTTTAACAAGGGCAAGTGGTCCCCTTACAGGATGACCAAACAGAAGTTCAAAGGGTGAGAATCCTACTCCCTTCTGTGGCACCTCTCTGTAAGCGAAAAGCAGACATGGCAAGAGGACATCCCATCTCCTTTTGAGTTTTTCTGGGAGCCCCATGATCATGCCTTTTAATGTCTTGTTGAATCTCTCAACCAAGCCATTAGTTTGTGGATGGTATGGTGTAGTGAATTTATAAGTCACTCCACACTCATTCCACATGTGCTTTAGGTATGCTGACATGAAGTTGGTACCTCTGTCAGACACCACCTCCTTAGGGAAACCCACTCTGGTAAAGATACCAATGAGGGCCTTGGCTACTGCAGGGGCAGTAGTCGACCTAAGGGGAATAGCTTCAGGATACCTGGTAGCATGATCCACTACTACCAGGATATACATATTTCCTGAGGCTGTGGGAGGTTCTAGTGGACCAACTATGTCCACACCCACTCTTTCAAAGGGAACCCCCACCACTGGAAGTGGAATGAGGGGGGCCTTTGGATGCCCACCTGTCTTACCACTGGCTTGACAGGTGGGGCAGGAGAGGCAAAACTCCTTAACCATGTTGGACATATTGGGCCAGTAGAAGTGGTTGACTAACCTCTCCCACGTCTTGGTTTGTCCCAAATGTCCAGCAAGGGGAATGTCATGGGCCAATGTTAGGATGAACTCTCTGAACAGCTGAGGCACTACCACTCTCCTAGTGGCACCAGGTTTGGGGTCTCTGGCCTCAGTGTACAGGAGTCCATCTTCCCAATAGACCCTATGCGTTCCATTTTTCTTGCCTTTGGACTCTTCAGCAGCTTGCTGCCTAAGGCCTTCAAGAGAGGGACAGGTTTCTTGTCCCTTACACAGCTCCTCCCTTGAGGGTCCCCCTGGGCCTAAGAGCTCAACCTGATAAGGTTCAAGCTCCAAAGGCTCAGTTCCCTCAGAGGGCAGAACTTCTTCCTGAGAAGAGAGGTTTCCTTTCTTTTGCTGTGTTGCAGTTGGTTTCCCAACTGACTTTCCTTTTCTCTTGGTAGGCTGGGCCATTCTTCCAGACTCCAGCTCTACTTGTTCACCCTGTGCCTTGCATTGTGCTCTGGTTTTCACACACACCAGTTCAGGGATACCCAGCATTGCTGCATGGGTTTTTAGTTCTACCTCAGCCCATGCTGAGGACTCCAGGTCATTTCCAAGCAGACAGTCCACTGGGATATTTGAGGAGACCACCACCTGTTTCAGGCCATTGACCCCTCCCCATTCTAAAGTAACCATTGCCATGGGATGTACTTTTCTCTGATTGTCAGCGTTGGTGACTGTGTAAGTTTTTCCAGTCAGGTATTGGCCAGGGGAAACCAGTTTCTCTGTCACCATGGTGACACTGGCACCTGTATCCCTCAGGCCCTCTATTCTAGTCCCATTAATTAAGAGTTGCTGTCTGTATTTTTGCATGTTAGGCGGCCAGACAGCTAGTGTGGCTAAATCCACCCCACCCTCAGAAACTAGAGTAGCTTCAGTGTGGACCCTGATTTGCTCTGGGCACACTGTTGATCCCACTTGGAGACTAGCCATACCAGTGTTACCTGGATGGGAGTTTGGAGTGGAACCTTTCTTGGGACAGGCCTTGTCTCCAGTTTGGTGTCCATGCTGTTTACAGCTATGACACCAGGCCTTTTTGGGATCAAAGTTTTTACCCTTGTACCCATTGTTTTGTGAAGAGGCTCTGGGCCCACCCTCCTGTGCAGGTTTTTGGGGGCCTGTAGAAGACTCTTTACTATTTTTAGTTTTGGTTGTCTCATCACCCTTCCCCTGGGGAGTCTTTGTGACCCCTTTCTTTTGGTCACCCCCTGTTGAAGTCTTGGACACCCTTGTCTTGACCCAATGGTCCGCCTTCTTTCCCAATTCCTGGGGAGAAATTGGTCCTAGGTCTACCAGATGCTGATGCAGTTTATCATTGAAACAATTACTTAACAGGTGTTCTTTCACAAATAAATTGTACAGCCCATCATAATTACTTCCACCACTGCCTTGAATCCAACCATCTAGTGTTTTCACTGAGTAGTCAACAAAGTCAACCCAGGACTGGCTCGAGGATTTTTGAGCCCCCCTGAACCTAATCCTGTACTCCTCAGTGGAGAATCCAAAGCCCTCAATCAGGGTACCCTTCATGAGGTCATAAGATTCTGCATCTTTTCCAGAGAGTGTGAGGAGTCTATCCCTACACTTTCCAGTGAACATTTCCCAAAGGAGAGCACCCCAGTGAGATCTGTTCACTTTTCTGGTTACACAAGCCCTCTCAAAAGCTGTGAACCATTTGGTGATGTCATCACCATCTTCATATTTTGTCACAATCCCTTTGGGGATTTTTAACATGTCAGGAGAATCTCTGACCCTATTTATATTGTTGCCACCATTGATGGGTCCTAGGCCCATCTCTTGTCTTTCCCTTTCTATGGCTAGGAGCTGTCTCTCTAAAGCCAATCTTTTGGCCATCCTGGCTAACAGGAGGTCATCTTCACTGAGAGCATCCTCAGTGATTTCAGAAATGTGGGACCCTCCTGTGAGGGACTCACTATTTCTGACTAACACAGTTGGAGACAGGACTTGAGGGGTCCTGTTCTCCCTATTTAGGACTGGAGGAGGGACATTGGCCTCCAAGTCACTAATTTCTTCCTCTGTGAGGTCATCATCAGAGGGGTTGGCTTTTTCAAACTCTGCCAACAGCTCCTGGAGCTGAATTTTGGTAGGTCTGGAGCCAATGGTTATTTTTTTGATATTACAGAGAGACCTTAGCTCCCTCATCTTAAGATGGAGGTAAGGTGTGGTGTCGAGTTCCACCACCTGCATCTCTGTATCAGACATTATTCTGCTAAGAGTTGGAATACTTTTTTAAGAATCTAAAACTGTTTCTAGAATCTAATTCAAACTTTTAACAAACTTTTAAACTCTAAAAAGACAATGCTAAACAGGGACTTAACACACAAGGCCCTAGCAGGACTTTTAAGAATTTAGAAAACTTTCAAATTGCAAAAATCAATTTCTAATGACAATTTTGGAATTTGTCGTGTGATCAGGTATTGGCTGAGTAGTCCAGCAAATGCAAAGTCTTGTATCCCACCGCTGATCCACCAAAGTAGGAAGTTGGCTCTGTATGCACTATTTCAAAGTAAGGAATAGTATGCACAGAGTCCAAGGGTTCCCCTTAGAGGTAAGATAGTGGCAAAAAGAGATAATACTAATGCTCTATTTTGTGGTAGTGTGGTCGAGCAGTAGGCTTATCCAAGGAGTAGTGTTAAGCATTTGTTGTACATACACATAGACAATAAATGAGGTACACACACTCAGAGACAAATCCAGCCAATAGGTTTTTGTATAGAAAAATATCTTTTCTTAGTTTATTTTAAGAACCACAGGTTCAAATTCTACATGTAATATCTCATTCGAAAGGTATTGCAGGTAAGTACTTTAGGAACTTCAAATCATCAAAATTGCATGTATACTTTTCAAGTTATTCACAAATAGCTGTTTTAAAAGTGGACACAGTGCAATTTTCACAGTTCCTAGGGGAGGTAAGTATTTGTTAGGTTAACCAGGTAAGTAAGACACTTACAGGGCTTAGTTCTTGGTCCAAGGTAGCCCACCGTTGGGGGTTCAGAGCAACCCCAAAGTCACCACACCAGCAGCTCAGGGCCGGTCAGGTGCAGAGTTCAAAGTGGTGCCCAAAACACATAGGCTAGAATGGAGAGAAGGGGGTGCCCCGGTTCCGGTCTGCTTGCAGGTAAGTACCCGCGTCTTCGGAGGGCAGACCAGGGGGGTTTTGTAGGGCACCGGGGGGGACACAAGCCCACACAGAAATTTCACCCTCAGCGGCGCGGGGGCGGCCGGGTGCAGTGTAGAAACAAGCGTCGGGTTCGCAATGTTAGTCTATGAGAGATCTCGGGATCTCTTCAGCGCTGCAGGCAGGCAAGGGGGGGGTTCCTCGGGGAAACCTCCACTTGGGCAAGGGAGAGGGACTCCTGGGGGTCACTTCTCCAGTGAAAGTCCGGTCCTTCAGGTCCTGGGGGCTGCGGGTGCAGGGTCTCTCCCAGGTGTCGGGACTTAGGATTCAAAGAGTCGCGGTCAGGGGAAGCCTCGGGATTCCCTCTGCAGGCGGCGCTGTGGGGGCTCAGGGGGGACAGGTTTTGGTACTCACAGTCTTAGAGTAGTCCTGGGGTCCCTCCTGAGGTGTTGGATCGCCACCAGCCGAGTCGGGGTCGCCGGGTGCAGTGTTGCAAGTCTCACGCTTCTTGCGGGGAGCTTGCAGGGTTCTTTAAAGCTGCTGGAAACAAAGTTGCAGCTTTTCTTGGAGCAGGTCCGCTGTCCTCGGGAGTTTCTTGTCTTTTCGAAGCAGGGGCAGTCCTCAGAGGATGTCGAGGTCGCTGGTCCCTTTGGAAGGCGTCGCTGGAGCAGGATCTTTGGAAGGCAGGAGACAGGCCGGTGAGTTTCTGGAGCCAAGGCAGTTGTCGTCTTCTGGTCTTCCTCTGCAGGGGTTTTCAGCTAGGCAGTCCTTCTTCTTGTAGTTGCAGGAATCTAATTTTCTAGGGTTCAGGGTAGCCCTTAAATACTAAATTTAAGGGCGTGTTTAGGTCTGGGGTGTTAGTGGCCAATGGCTACTAGCCCTGAGGGTGGGTACACCCTCTTTGTGCCTCCTCCCAAGGGGAGGGGGTCACAATCCTAACCCTATTGGGGGAATCCTCCATCTGCAAGATGGAGGATTTCTAAAAGTCAGAGTTACCTCAGCTCAGGACACCTTAGGGGCTGTCCTGACTGGCCAGTGACTCCTCCTTGTTGCTTTCTTTGTTCCCTCCAGCCTTGCCGCCAAAAGTGGGGGCCGTGGCCGGAGGGGGCGGGCAACTCCACTAAGCTGGAGTGCCCTGCTGGGCTGTGACAAAGGGGTGAGCCTTTGAGGCTCACCGCCAGGTGTCACAGCTCCTGCCTGGGGGAGGTGTTAGCATCCCCACCCAGTGCAGGCTTTGTTACTGGCCTCAGAGTGACAAAGGCACTCTCCCCATGGGGCCAGCAACATGTCTCTAGTGTGGCAGGCTGCTGGAACTAGTCAGCCTACACAGACAGTCGGTTAAGTTTCAGGGGGCACCTCTAAGGTGCCCTCTGTGGTGTATTTTATAATAAAAGGTACACTGGCATCAGTGTGCATTTATTGTGCTGAGAAGTTTGATACCAAACTTCCCAGTTTTCAGTGTAGCCATTATGGTGCTGTGGAGTTCGTGTTTGACAGACTCCCAGACCATATACTCTTATGGCTACCCTGCACTTACAATGTCTAAGGTTTTGTTTAGACACTGTAGGGGTACCATGCTCATGCACTGGTACCCTCACCTATGGTATAGTGCACCCTGCCTTAGGGCTGTAAGGCCTGCTAGAGGGGTGTCTTACCTATACTGCATAGGCAGTGAGAGGCTGGCATGGCACCCTGAGGGGAGTGCCATGTCGACTTACTCGTTTTGTCCTCACTAGCACACACAAGCTGGCAAGCAGTGTGTCTGTGCTGAGTGAGAGGTCTCCAGGGTGGCATAAGACATGCTGCAGCCCTTAGAGACCTTCCTTGGCATCAGGGCCCTTGGTACTAGAAGTACCAGTTACAAGGGACTTATCTGGATGCCAGGGTCTGCCAATTGTGGATACAAAAGTACAGGTTAGGGAAAGAACACTGGTGCTGGGGCCTGGTTAGCAGGCCTCAGCACACTTTCAATTGTAAACATAGCATCAGCAAAGGCAAAAAGTCAGGGGGCAACCATGCCAAGGAGGCATTTCCTTACAGTGTGGCTGTAGCATGCCTATGGAAATACCCTTTGCACACCCCTTCCATGCAAGGAGCTGTGTGTGAGGGGGTCATATTTAGAAGGTGGCTCCTTGTAAATATGGTGCAGGGCATATTATCACTGGAGCATTAGGAAAAGTGACACTCCAGTGGCACTAGGGGCTCATAAATATGCCCCTTAGTTTCTTCTTGAGGCAACTTAGTCGCTATCTCTTATTTAAAAGGAACATGCTTTTCTGTATTTCAATAGGATCATCTGTGGGTTACTTTTCTCCTATTGTCCAAAAGTTTGTTCTCACTGCTATGTCTTCTGTTGTTACAGAGCATTGCAATTCCTCTCTCTGTGCTCTTTAACTACTTACATGTTCTCATCGTTCCTCTAGCTTAACAACAGGTTACAATTTGTTCATTATTAAGAGCACCCACTTTCTCTTTTTCTTCTTCTGAAAAACTCCTGGGAGTGTGCTTAAAAAATATTTTTTGTGAACAGCCTTGATGCTGCTTAAACATGTTTCCAAATCATCAGACTAAAGACTTGATGCCTATTGCTGCTCCTGATGATTTAAAAAATACCACTGCGTTAGGAGGAAATACCAGGCATCTTTCTGGACTTCCCCAATGCCTTCCACACTGTCTTTCAACTCATCCTCCACTGTTGTCTTTCTGAGACCAGAGTGAGGAGAGGAAGCATACCAGCATGGGTAGCCTTCTTTGCTTGGCATCGCTCCCAATCTCCATTCACTTCCACCTTCTTTTCAAATGAGGAACCTCTTTGCTGATGAGTCCCTCAGTGTTCTGCCCTCAGCCAAGCTTTCTTCAACTTGTATGCTAGGTCTCTCATTCAATTACTTGGCTTGAACGTTTTTAGCTACAAAGATGATACCCAGCTATGTATCAGGTAATGGACACTTGTGCCAACCTTCTTGCACCTCATGATGAATGGATGATATTTAACTCTTCAAAGTTAATTGTAACAAAAACTGGGGTCCTGTCCATGGAGCAGGTGTTTCTCCTTGCTCTAATTCCTGGTGCTCTTCTGCGGAGGAAGAAGCATTCAGCTCAACCATGATCTTTGAAAATGTTGGAATTCTCTTTGAATCTCCTCTCACCTTAAAGCCTCAGAGTGGCAAACTCCCTTTCAAGTGATGTCTTCCCATGAAAATCTTGACAACTATTGTTCTTCTCAACCCAATGTAAAACTAGGGGGTCATTCCGACCCTGGCGGTCATGGACCGCCAGGGCCGGGGTTGGAGGATGCACCGCCAACAGGCTGGCGGTGCATCAAGGGCAATTCTGACCGCGGCGGTGAAGCCGCGGTCAGAAAAGGGAAGCCGGCGGTTTCCCGCCGGTTTCCCGCTGCCCGTGTGAATCCTCCACGGCGGCACTGCAAGCAGCGCCGCCATGAGGATTCCGACCCCCTTCCCGCCAGCCTGGTTCTGGCGGTTTTCTCCGCCAGAACCAGGCTGGCGGGAACGGGTGTTGTGGGGCTCCTGGGGGCCCCTGCAGTGCCCATGTCACTGGCATGGGCACTGCAGGGGCCCCCTAACAGGGCCCCACATTGATTTTCAGTGTCTGCTTGGCAGACACTGAAAATCGCGAAGGGTGCAACTGCACCCGTCGCACACCAGCAACTCCGCCGGCTCCATTCGGAGCCGGCATCCTCGTTGCTGGTGCTTTCCCGCTGGGCGGGCGGCCTTTTGGCGGTCGCCCGCCAGCCCAGTGGGAAAGCCAGAATGACCGGCGCGGTCTTTTGACCGCGGTGCGGTCTTCTAGCGGCGGAACTTTGGCAGGCGGCGGAATGACCCCCTAACTGTGAAACTGTTGTTTGTTTCAGACTGTCATAATCCCATATTTTAAACAACATACTTTTGTTTATCAGAATCATTTTGATAAGTATTTGACCACCTTTCAGATCAATGTGAACACTGCTGCTGGACTACTTTTAGCCTACTGAAGTGGATATCCCTTATAGAAGATCTGTCCAAACTGCTTCTGGCTCATTGTTTTAAAGTGTGTGTTCTTCAAAACCGTCTACATTTGTCACCGGGGGTTACAGGGCTTACCTTTCTACTTTTAACATTTTCTTGGCATAGGCCCCACAAGCTCTTCAGACATGCAGCCTCTTTTTTAAGCACCCAAAATGTAGTGTTCTTTCTAAGGTGGAAGATCCTTAATATTTTTTACTCAAACTTTGGAACAACCTGCATTGTTAGCTTTGCAGACACAGTAAAACCTTTTATTGTTAAGGAAGCTCCTTAAAATGTATTTGTCATCAGTATCTTTGGTGACTTAAATGACCTCTCTTGTCAATGTGCCTTCTAGAGCTGTGTTAGTGGTTGCATCATTTTCTAAAAATCTTCCATTCATTAATTGACCATGTGTGTCTTCAATTTCTTTTCCAAAGAGGTTATTCAATGCATAAAGTTTAGGAATAGATTAGAAAAAATATCTGATGGTAAAAATTGGCATATCAGCACACTGTAGCCAAGACTGTCAGTAGACTCAGCAAACACTGTAGTGTAACCATCAGTCTAATATCCTAAAAACTGCCAATCACAGTGTATAAAAATACTGCAGAAACATCAAAAGAGATAAGTGTTAATAAACTTTCTCTCAAAACAAGTAAATCACAGACAGGTAACTGTGACAATTATTAAAAGATGTTGCACAGTACTCAACTAGTCAGCTTAGACAGTCTACAGAAAAAATACTTATTCAAAGACCGGTGCTACCACAGTATACACTCCTGCAACCTGTAGGGGCAATGATAATGTCACTTCAAACAATACCACATTACTGAATAATAAAACAATATACTGGAGTACTCCACCAATATGTTTAAATAACACAGTTTGAGGACAGATAACCAGAAAAATTAGTCAATAAGTCTAAGGTAATGTGACATATTTTCATTGTCTTTATTGTGCTTACATGCTTAAAACCAAGTACATGATCATCAGCTCACACTTGATTTCTCTTCAATGGGACTCTTTCTAGGTGTTAGACTTGAAACTGTATTTGTTATTCCTTTAACAATAATACATCAAGTAGGACAATCTAGGTGCCAGAATACAGGTTTCTTCTAGGTGATCTCTCTTGTGCCTATTCAACTATTAGATTCTTCCAAAGAACAAATGTAGTCATCCTCATCCGTTTATCATCAATATTTTGAAGTTTACAATTAAGTAGTGTTGCTATTCAGTTTTGGGTGACACCAGCGTAGAGAGCTCTAATAAGCCCTGTCCCTTGCAAAATGAAATGTGGGACCACACTTTTTCATTTTGGCCAACCACTCAGGGTGTCATCTGGCACTTGGCAAATGGGCAAAAAGAAAAACTGAGGCGAAATGATGACAGACCCCAGTCTTATGCTAGGAGAATGCAACCAGCATTGAAAAGTTTTGGTGAGGTATGGCCCCAGCAAGCGTCGGAAATATGGGTAAGAGCACTATGGGCATGTCAGTTTTCACACAAGGGTTAGTGGTAGTTGGGACATTAGAACCATACTGCTACACAGAGTGTGGCAGTGAAGTTTGTGGGTCATTCTTGAAAGAGATTGTGAGATTGAGGAGAGTATGTTTGATAGTGGACTCAGAAAAATACTGTTGAGGAAATTAAGTGCTGACTTTTACAGTGAAAGTAGGAGGAAGGGTAACATGGTTTTACTTTGGAATTTGTATGACAGACACATCAGCATCTGGTAAGGCCTTTTTCATACAATTGTATCAAGCTTGGTGAGGCTGACTATGAAAGGAAATACTTGGAAAGATAGTTTGATGCATGATGGAGGTAAGATATTTACAACTATTATTGATGTGGCAAGGATAAGATGGGAACGTGCATCTGCAAAGAATGTGATTTTTCTCTTACCAATAGGGCAGAATGTCGTATTGACTCAGGTGAGCTGTGCACTTTGTTGATTGAATAATACGCAAATCCAGAGAAAAGATGTCTTGGAATTTAGGCCCATATTTATACTTTTTAGTGCCGCATTTGCGTCATTTTACGACGCAAAAATTGCGCAAACTCATAAAATACAATTGTATTTTGGAAGGGGCAGCTTTTCCGTCAAAAAGCGGCACAAATGCGGCGCTAAAAAAGTATGAATATGGGCCTTAATGTGGCTGTGGATGTAGCAGGGGTATCAATCTAGGGAAAACACTGACAGTAAACTGTAAGTTAAGGAGATAGTTCACAGAAATGTATGTGTGCTCCGAGTATGCAAACTAAGTGAAGGTAAAGGGATAAACTTGCAGGTAAGGCTTGATTGGGAGACAATTGATTTGTTCTATTAATGGCCACCAACATAAGATTATGTATTATGGCGCATCCCTTGTTTTGATAGAAATATAATAAGAGTTTTTTGTATTTGTGTAAAAAACCTTATGTTTGAACTGCATGAGAATTATGAATAGCAATAATTTAATGTTGTGAAGACTTTGAAATTAAATCTATTTTTGACACTTAGGCCCATATTTATGAGTTAAAGACAGAGCGCGACGCTGCGCCAAAATTGGCAGCGCCGAGTTTTGTCATTTTCACAATGCAGGAATGCACCGTATTTAAGTGAATATGGCACACCCCTGTCTTGTCCCGTCCGCTGGCTCTAAATTTAGCTGCCAGTGCCAACAAAGGCATCCTTGCACCATCATGCAAGGATGTTTGCATTGAGGGATGTGATTGTTTATGTGCAGGAAGGTGTCCCTTCCCGCACATAGACAATCACTAATGGTGCTTTGTCACTTCTGTGTGTGCTGCAAAATGCAACACACACAGATGTGCCAAAGCATAATTTTCAAATGATTGTTTATGTGCAGGAAGGGACACCTTCCCACACATAAACAATCATTTCTGACATTTTGTTCTTTCTATGCATGCTGCAGAATGCAGCACGCATAGAAAAAACAAAATACGAGGAGGAATAAAAGCATTCCTCCTCATTGTGCCTTGCTAACGCCATCCCTGGGGGTGATGTTAGATTTTGGTGCTGCTTCAGGTTTACAAAATCCTGTAAATCTGAGGTAGCGCCAAAGGCAATGGGTGTTCCTGAGGCAGGCCCACAGCAACACCCATTGCACGCCCCTCTAACGTAGATAACTGTGTCAGAGGGGCCTATATTTACAAGGAGGTGTAACGCCACAGAAAGTGGCATTACACCTCCTTGTAAATATGGAGCAAAGGTTAGCGCCGCTGGAGTGTCACGCAAAGTGATGTTCCAGTGTTGCTAGGGGCTCATAAATATACCCCTTAGGGCCTGATTCCCAAAAGTATACTTTGATACATCTTTAGACTCCGCACTCATTAAGATACTACTTATAAATCCCTTTGTGAATAGCAGACAATCGGAAGTGTAAGTTTACCTTTGTTAATCAGGCCTTAAATCTATGAAATATTCTGTTTATCACTCATAGTTGGATATATATAAAACTAAAATGAATTTAATTATATGGTGTCCAGTGGAATATTTACAACATTTGTTTTTAAATTGTGATATGTGGGCATTCAGGAACAATTATGTAATGTGATTATTGGAGATTTGAGATTTCAAGATGGGAAGAAAAGTTAATGGAACATTTATATATAGTATCAACCATACTTAATGCACTAATTAACTGAGATATGCAATTAAGATACTAAGTGCTACCCAAAGTGTTTGAGTTATGTACTGTCCAAACAAAATAAGAGTGAACATCATACACAAAAGGATTTTTTTTTAAATGGTTTGTGGATATGCATTGGAGGTGTTAATGAATCGTAAAGCAGAAACACATTTTCGTATAGCATCTATCGATTTTTTTCTCCAGCCCTGAAGAATCGGTTGTGTATGCCCTGAAACACGCGTTGGCTGGGGTTGACTTTTCGAAAGAGTATGTAATTGATTTTAGGATTTTCTTTGTAACTGAATCCTTGTATGAATAAGAACAGTACAAATCATGAGTAGTATCTGATTGACACTCATCTTCGGAATAATCTTGTTTATGATTGAGAAAATGGAGACCTCATAGAAGGCTGCTCTTTACATTTTTATGTATATGCATCTTTCAAATAAAAATTCTGAAAAACAAGTTTTGATCTATTGGCTAATGAGTTGCTGCAAATTAGCTCCCTACACCTTTGATGTAATAGATGTGTAGGTGGATGCTATGGTAAATGATAAGCTATGAGAAATTGTATTTTCTGAATCACATATATCAACTAGAAATTCTTAAGCATTTTTAAGACAAAAATGGGCTAGAAAATGTACAATTGTGCTATAATTTTCTTAAATGTATTTTAGTAAGGGAAACAATATATATTTAGAAAGTGTACCCTCATATTCTACTCTTAGGTTTGAGAGGGTTATGTATGGGGTGTGTAAAATTAATGTATTGACTTTTGTGGAGCTATGTAAACGTCTGGCAAAGTTACACAAAACGATGCAGAATGCAAATAAGTAATTTCAGTCTAGTTTCGCACAAAATGTGACATCTGATTGTCTTTTAATGTAAGGATGCACTGAAACAAAGCATCATAAACAATAGCCACTCAAGTTCTGGTTTTCGTGTGCAAATGGTTTTGCTGTACATTTTTAATACAAATGGACAATAATTATGCGTAATGGCATAAGAGCATAATTTCAGGATTTTTTTGTAACAAATGTAACATGAAATTCTGAAAATTAGGCCAATTAAAACATTGTAACTTACATTTCACTCAGGCTTGGTCAAATATAATCACACACTTAACATTGTTCCATTTTTAGAGCAATTGAAGTTGAACTAGAATAGCTTTTTTCCTTTTGTCTTAAGGAGGGTACACCTGCAACGCTCCTTGGGAGGGGCACTTTGATGCATGTACTGGAAAATTTTATGCATGCCCTTTTAGAGTCTATGGGGCCAAATATGAGTTTGGTGGTAAGGTCACCACTGTGGAAACAGAGTGGTTCTCCCTAACCACCAAATACGCATCCGCATGCCCAATTGTGAGTTAAGTAGGTGATCAAGGAAAGACTGCCATAGCACTGCCATCACCGCCAGGAAATGCAGACCGCAATGGCAGCAGTCGAGGCCAATACGTCTGTCTGAGGGCAAACTGCCAGTCCCACTGGCGGTCCAATCAAGATACATGCTGCTGCTGACGTTTCTGTGATGGCCAAACCATCACAACTTAGCTGGTGGAAACGGAGGGATAAAAGGCAGAAACTCACGTTCACTCACCTGTACTCGTACCCTGATGCCATGGAGCCGATAGTACAAGTCCTGCCATTGCTGCTGCTGGATGACTGCCAAAACACACACCAATGTGGAAGCAAACGATAGTAAGTCCTCCTCTCACACATTTACATTTGCTTTCCACTTCACTGATTCATAGACAGGTGCAACATCAGGTCCAGGCTGGTACCCGGACCAAAAATGTGTGCGTTCCTGTCCACAAAAGCCAACCTTTTTGCACCTAAGTCACCTCTCTAATGCCCTCATTGGCCAGCTCACTGACACAGTATGACACAGTATCAATATTAAAATGTGTGCCTCAATGAGCAACAAGGATAGTCATGTTTGTCCACAATACATCAACACAACAGGAGGTCCACTCTAACATCACAGCAACTAATCAATGTAACACCCTCACATTTTGCACAGGCTACGTCTCCAGTAATGATAGGCAACACAACTAAGTAGGGATGTAGCATTAAATTGAAACACACCTTCTATGCTAATGTACTGCACTAGACCCTCACAAATCAGGGACATCAAACAATCACATTTGTAAAATGTTGCCCTAAACAACACTCCTAAGAACTAATGCAAGTCCACCATGTAAATACTCCCTGCAGAACAGACTCCTTACAATCAGTGGCCCCCCTAAAAGTTTAGGTCTCTGGGCCACAGCCCACTTTGTCCATGTCCCTAAAGGTCTCTGTGCCCAGGCCCCCAGGCTAAAGGTATAGCCAGGGCATATAATAATATCACCAAGTGCCATGTATATGTGTGCTTTGTGGAAGTGGAAGATATTTGAACATGTCAGTAAATGCATTTCTCACATACAACCAAAGTAGATGTAAAATACACACAAAACAATGGACAGATGAAACACAAAGAAGGCAAAAAAAACCATGACAACCATCACCCAACAGGTGTGGAGAAAAAAATGACTATCTAGCACACAGTCAACATGAATCATAGGGAGAAGTGCAACCTAAAGGAGGGTGATAATGCACAAGACTAGTGGAACACTTAACCATTTGAAATACCTCCAAAAACAATGCCAGGCCCATTTTGGATACATCACACATATACATCCATGCAACAGTGTCCCTTACCAATGTAAGTCCTGTACTGGTCACAGAAATCAAATATAAAAACCTTGTCACATTGATCACCATTAACAGTGAAAATGACACACATGCAGTCCCACACCCTAATTAATGTCACACACCACAGATATTAGGTGGGGCAAATGCTCACCACCACGGTGATTGCCCACCCAGAAAAGCCCATCCTCAACACATTCCACAACAATATGTGCCTGTAGATAACAAAGTACATCATAACCATATGAGGAGCATAACCTTCCCTAATATGCAGACCCAATGACATTGTGTCACATTAACAATATTAAAACAGTTGGATGTTCATAGAAATAGCTAGGGGAAAGTAAAGCAAGGACCAAGATGTTTAAGAGGAAGAAAAATCTTTACAAACATCAAATATTGTCCAAAAAAACAAAGGCCTGTGGCCAGCCAATATATATATGTTCTGCACAGTGCTGTGCCACAAGACTTGCCTCTTTAGACACTGTCAGGTAACCTCCTTACAAAGATGCAACCATTGGGCAGGGCAGTCACCTCCGAGACTTTATTTGGGTGGGAGACATTTTAGTTTGGGATGGACTTAGGATGGGAAGTGGAAGAGGAAAGGATGGGTTGATGTTTAGAGGAGGGTTGGTAAGTGGAACAGATGAAAAGTCTCTTGGAAGGCGTAGCTGGAGACCTAGAAGGGTAGATACTGGGATATTAGTGGTTTTGGGAGGTGGTAGAGGTGTCCTTGGCTGTTGGGAGGGTGGAATCCTTATTTAAGGTGGGGTAGGAGGTTAGGAAGGGCCAGGGAAAAAGATGGTTCCTCCACAGGAACGTAGGAGTCAGTTTGGGAAGGGGTGTGGTTTTGCAGGGAGAGGAGTGACTGTGACTGGTGTGTCTGGGAATGTTGTTGGTGCAGAAGTGTCTGGTGAATGTACTATAAGTATGGATGAGTGTGTTGTGTGCTTACTTGTTTGTGTCTTTCTTCTGAGTGTGTATAAGCTGTATATGGTGTCATTGGTACTTGCTAATGTGGAAGTGGTGGGAGTGGGTCTGGTGGATGTTTCTGTGGGGGGGACTGTGGGTGTGGTATGTGAATGGATGTGACTGAGGGGGTGCATTGGGTGTGGTATTGTCAGTACTAGATGTGGTGGTGGGTGTATGTTGTGTGTATGTGTGCATAGTGTCTGATGGTGCTGTGTGTGGTTGTGAGGGAGTGGTGTGTGTAAGCAGATGTTTTGTTGTCTGTGGTGGGTGTGGATGTAAAGTATGAAAGGAGTCTGTGGTGGTGGTGGGTGTAGGGTCTGTATGGGTGTGTGAGTGGAAATGTATGTGTTGGCTTTGGACAGGCAGGGTAATAAGGTATTGGTATGGGGAAGGGGCAGGGAGGGACTCTAAGTGGGGGGATGGGAGACTGCACAGAGGGAGGAGGCCAGAGCCTGAAAGGTTGTCTGTAGGCCAGACATAGCACTATGGATGTCTTCCGGGTAGGCCACCATCTGCTGCAGATGGCTGCCTTGCCCCTGAATGACATTTGTAATGGCAGTCTGGCCCAGCGAGATGGACCTCAGGAGGTCGATAGCCTCCTCAGTCTGTGCAGCGGGTAGGACAGGAGGAAAGGCTGAAGTGCTTGGAGCAAAGGAGACTGGCTCTATTTTAGGAAAGCAGGCCTAGCCAACTGGTGGGTGGGGAGCCACAGGGAGGGTGCTGATGGGACTGGTGGTGGCAGACAGGGATGAAGATGATACTGATCCTGTGGGGTCTGCCGCCACTCAGGAGTGTCCACTGGAGGATGACTCCGAACAGACGAACATGAGCTAACATCCTCTGTGGCACTCCTGCACCCTTGTGGCCACTTGGTCACTTACTGTCCTGTGACTCATAGCCGAAATCCCTGTGGCCAGAAGCTTCCCCAACAGTTGTGCAACTGTCTCCTTCACTTACCCTGAAAGTATCTGAATGACACAATAAGATGGGTTGATTGCATCTACTTAACACACTTTTCCATCAGACCTAAGCCCATGATATCACAGGAGGTCACAGTCTACTGCATCTGCATGGCTCACTACTTGTCATCCAACATTAGCAGGTGCACGTGCATGCATGCTGGATTTTCAGAAACTAGTTGGGAGCACTGCTGTCACAACCCCCCCAAACCCAGACCAGATTTTTGATGATGAACACTCCTTCGTCATCCATGTCATCAGACAGTTGTCTACCCTATATACTTTGGTCCTTGCAGCGTACACTGCTGAACCAATGACACAAGATATGATGCCTAGCAACAGGACATCCTTACAGTGTCCACACAAGCCCCAGATTCCCCATAATACTCATTGTCCTGGAAAAACATCATGATGTGATGATGGGCAAGATATTTAGCAAGGTAGATGCAATAAGTCCTGTGGCAGGGATCATGACACATGCAAATACACAGTTTACACTGATTACATTTTTCTGGTGATACTTCTTTATATGACCTTTTCAAGATAGTACAATGAAAGCTGTATTGATGTAGTTTGACTACCTATCACATGTAGCTTAGAAAGGTGGACTGGAAAGAATCATAGCCTAGACATTGGGAGATACTCACTACTAATGCACACATCATATTAGTCCATATGGCACCGGGAACATCACCAATAAGGCTGGGAACTGATGACAACACCACTCTCAGCTTGCATTCCTAGAAGCCCATACACCCTTGATATCTGTTGTATGTCAGTGAATGACAATGACATGAAGAGGTGGACACACTTCAGTTTTGGTGGGATGGCACGACACTGCACCATTTGGGAAAATGAAACACCAACGGCTCTGTAAAAATGAGTGCAGACACTCACATATGAAACTAACATTGTCACATACACTCCCAGATGCATGTTACCAGTTAATGAATGTACTTTCAATCAGTATTGCAGACAAAGCAACTCTAGGGAAAGGTACACTGTGTTACTTGTAGCAACTACCACTGATGCCATCAGTGATGTTTGCATACTCATGTCACTGGAAACTCTACATACAAATGAGAAGTACAGGTCAGTTACTACTGGTAAAGTTCATTGTATCCTATGGCACATGTAAATATGGGCCCCAGCACATAAAACACAGTAGTGATGGAGAAACTCCCCTAACACAATGAAGACAAGTAGCCTCTCTGGTACAACCTTCTCCAGACTACCAAACAACATGAGGTGACCACGTCCTTACTCAGCCATATGTTGGTGCAAAAGAGACAATTGGCAGTGGACTGTTATCTGCTGGCCTCTTGGTCATAAACACATTAGGCAAAGAACATCACAGTGAATCACTACAAGACCTACACAATCCAGGCCTCTTCCTGTGCATTGAATATGGCACATCCACCATGTTTATGTGCAAATGGCTCCCTGAAAAAGAAACCAGGTTGGAAGGTATCATGGACAACTCTGGCCAGAGCTCACCCGTTGAAGCTGCTGTTGGGCCCTCACTGCCCATCCAGCTCTGGAGAGGCCACTGTCACAATGTGGGCCATTAGGGGGGGTTAGCTGCAGGCGCGCATCCCATCCCCACTGGGAGGACTTCCCCAGCTGGATCTCTGTGATCTACCTGATTCAGTGCCCCAGGTCCTCATACCGCTTCCTACAGTGGAAGCTACGCTGATGACAGAGTCCCAGGGTCCACAATTTTCGGACATGGATTTCCATATAGTCGGCTTCTGATGGGAGTTGCCCTGTATGGACACATGAGATGAAAAAAATGTAATGCAATGATATGGCTATTGTTATTGGTTTTAACTCAATTTGCATACAACTAACACGAGTTAAAATCAACAATGAACACATACTAAGTTTGCTTTACACAGGTTGAGCACTAGCAAAACATGTAGATATACTTGTGGTGTCATCTGCTGCCCAACCTTATCCCTGGTCATGTCCTGCACTAACTAAGCCAAAACACTACCATCATGTTGTGCAAGGCCACATACATGTACTATGCTGCTAGCCACAAAGAAAAATGATACACCATTCTGAGTTTGATAACAGCACATTATTTGTATTTTATTGCACAGACACCTTTCAAGCCAGGCCCAATGACTTGATGCATAAGGTCCATACAGCTTGGAAGCGTAGTACAGACTACATCCTAAGACTTGGACACTTATGACAGCCCTCCCATCAAAACCAGTGACAGCTTACTTAATGCTAATGTGTGGAAATGTGGACAAGTTAATGTTATATCATACTACTTCTGTTGGAGTTTGTGCAGTATGTATCTACACTCCATAGTTGGGTTTGGTATGAATAGGTGTTAACAAATTGTTGAGATTTACTCAAAAGCACTTTTGAAACAAACAATACCTGCTCTGAAACTGTGTAACATGGGCTCTTGGTCTGTTTTGGTAAATCATTACATCTGGTAATGGAGCGAGAAGGACTACAGTAGCCAGCATTCCCTAGGGCCCCTGGAGGCAGTCCCTGCCACACACTTCATCTGATTTTTATCAAGCACTATAAAGTGCACGTCCTGCAGCGTGGTCGGAGAGCGAGAAGGTCTACAGTGGCCAGCATTCCCCATGGCCCCTGGAGGTGGGCCATGCCACACACTTCATCTAGTTTCCATCAAGTGCTATAAAGCACAAGTGCAAGTCCAGCAGCACGGTGGGAGAGTGAGAAAGACTACAGTAGCCAGCATTCCCCAGGGCCCCAGGAGGCAGCCCTTGCCACACATTTCACCTGGTTTCCATCATAGGCTATAAAGCGGGAATGCAAGTCCTGCAGTGTAGTGGGAGAGTGAGAGGTACAGTGGCCAGCATTCCCCAGGGCCACAGGAGACAGTCCCAGCACACAATTTACGTTGTTTCCCTCAATCGCTATAGAGAGTGAGTGCAAGTCCCGCAGTGCGGGATGTGCGGAGGATGCGCCCGGGCAAAGCATGGGTCACGGATGGACCGTCCTGCCCCCATCAGTGCCAGGAAGAGGCAGGGCAGGGCCACTCCCTTTGGCTGTGTTGACATCCATTAATGGGATTGGGTGAGTCCAATGCTGTCTGAGCCCTAAAGAAATTCTTACTCTTTGGGAGAATTAACTACTAGTGTCTCTGGAGACATATGGACTTTTGGATTTTGACTTAAAAAATGGTAAAGTGTTAGTTAATGTAACTGTTGTCAATATTTTATAAAGTCATGGTAAAAAGGAAGGCATCAGAAAAAAACACTGGAGTAGGGAGTGCCAGGAAGCTACCTAGTCAAGCAGCTGAGAATTGTACTCTGCATGAAATAGATGAGCTGCTCGAAGAGGTAGAAGAGTTACTTGCCACAAAAGACAAAGGAACAAGTCAGCAAAGTAGAGGTTGGAGAGGAATGGGGCCGGAAGATAATGGGCAGAAGGGTATTAAATCATATCTTGGTAAACCAGAAATGGCCCACTCACTTAAGGTGGTAAGTACAGATACTCGTGTTTACACTTCTCCCAGCAAAGAAAATATTTTACTTGACCCCATGCAGGAAGTCCTAGTGGAGCAAGGGCCGGAAATTACTCCTCTAATGGTTAACATTGATTTTTCTAAGCGGTTTGCAGCCCTGGATTACTTAGAAGACAAGCACAATCCAGATAGCAAAGCAGCTGAACCCACAAAGAACGGTGTAAGTGAGGCAGGTGTGGGTACGACTGAAAAGTTGAATTTGTTAAAGGGAGAGATTACAAGTCTGCACAACTGTATGGGCTGGCTGGCCAAGTTGTTAAACAGGACACTTGACAGGCCTACAACTATAGTTTCTCAGATAAATTCTAGATGTTGAGAAATCTAGGGTCCCCTTAGCTTCTCATAAGCCATTGATTGGCTTTAAAGACACCATAATTGCTATAGCTTAGTTTGCCTTCACCCAGCCGATATGAAAGGAGTGTCAGTGAACAGGAAAGGAAAATATATAATATAAATATATAATCTGTGCAGGGTCCTGCCTTACTGGTACCCTTGGGTAAAAGAAGTGTCCCTACTACTAGAAACTAGAGGAACATGTTTAGTTCCTATGGTTCTATGACTAAGCCCCATGATATTTTTATGATAAATGTCCCAAAGATTTTGAATTGAGTCAGTGAACCACAAGACTCACTAGTAAATAAAGCCATTCATTTGTAATATACAGAGGGATATAGATCCATAATAATGGACGATACAGAGTACGCCACACATTTTTCCTGCATGGATCAATAATTTGACCATTTAGGACTGAAATTAAGGAACCCAGGTTTAGTTGAAGGGCAAAATCTCACCTGAGGTAAGATTCTGACCCAATATTAGATTACAAATAAGACTTAAGATAAAACTATCTGTGCTTACCGTTGAAAGTGCAATCGCAAGGGACTGTAAAGATCAAGTGCCCATGAGATCAAGGGAGTGCTCACACCTTTTTGAGAATGATTGACTTCAGGTTTCTCTGAGAAGCCATTACACTAATTCTTTTTGAGTAGGGAGTGGTTTGTCTTCTCCAACTAGGGAATGTTTGCTAAAGGATTCATGTTCCATTTCTGAACCCATTTTTAATAGCCATAGCTCATTGCAGCATGTCATTGATCCATTGCTTAGGGTGGAGGAACATTTGTGCTTGGTAGCACAAGTTAGAGGGAGAAAGTTGATTAGGGACGATCACATTAAAATGCGATCTTGGAACATAGCAGGAATTAGAGCAAAGCTTTCTGACCAAGAATGGGATGCTCCGATTGATCGATATTATATAATATTCCTACAGGAAACATGGGCTACTAATCCTGTCCATAGATCAGGGTTTCTTGCATTTAATATTAAAGCCCTTCTTTTCCCTGCAGGATGAGCCTCTGGGGATCTCTTGGTGTGGTTGAGTTTAGATCTATTCCCGGTGGTCAGGGTGGTTTCTTCTAGGGATTTGATAGGTCTGGAAATTAAAATAAAAACCGTATTGGGGGTGCAGTATATTGCATTGGTTAATATTTATGTTAGATCTCTTCCACCAAATGTTAAGTCTTGTAAGTCTTGTACTTTGGAGTATTTAACACAGTTGTTAGGACATTCTGATCTAGGAGCCAAAAAAATAATAGCAGGAGATTGCAATACCGGTCTGCCCACTGACCATGTGTGGTGGGAACTTTACGTGATCCCTATGAAGCTGTAACATCATTGAGGTCAGTTCATGTTGTGTATAGGAAACTGTCAAATGTGGCGTCCCAGCTGCTGGTTTTAGCTTGAGAACATGGTTTAAACATGGTAAATGGTAATATAAGATCCGATTTTCCAACACACCCCACTTTTATAGAAGACAAACCTCTAATAATATTTATTTATTATATATATTTGGACATCTACGTATGACCATATTTATAAGATATGGAAGTTGTACTAAGACATGATAGTGACCACCATGCTAAATTTTTAGCTAGTGTACTGATGAACATAAATCTGTCTCCCCTTACTTAGAAAGTTCAGTTGGAAACTGCAAATAACAGGAGAAATGTGAAGTGGTCTGTAGTTGCTTCCAACACTGTGGTTCTAACACAAATATATGAGTTATTTGTGAAACATTTCATGTTAATAGATTCCACTAGCAGTGTTAATGAAAAATTTGTAAATCTCCATTGTCAACTAATGGATGAGCTGAGGGTCTTTTTTGTAAAGGAACTGAGGCGAGGCTGCTGTCAAAGGAGAGTGCATCCATGGTATTCAAAAGATTTCGCATAGAGAAGCAACAGCTTTTGGAAGTAATAAAAGAGGACAACAGTGGGAATATAAAGGAGGCTAGAAAGAGGTATAAGAACACATTGATGTGTGCTAAAAGAGAATGGGATGCCAAACAGTGGATGGCATTAACCGATGCCCTGCAAAAAGGCTATCAAAAAGCTTTCTGGAACCCTGTAATAGACAATCATTTAGAAGTGACAATTCCCCCAGAGCAGTGGGTCCATGAAAAGGCTCTGAATCATACCCTGGAACCTACACAGGTGGGTTTCAGAAGTAGCATCAGTACTCTTGAAAATGTCCTTTGCTTCAAGATGATATGCTAGCAGTATGTCACCTTGAGCAGGATCATCATTATGTTGCTTTCATTGATTTGACAGAGGTTTTTGACATGGTCCCAGGAGATAATCTTTGGAGGGTGCTGGAAGAGTCTGGAATCCCAAGGGATTTTTTATGGATTCCAAAGTACTCCATGCAGAATCTTATGCCAAGGTGAGATAGAACAAGGGAGGGGATCTTACGAACAAAAAATAAAATTAAATGGAGGGTAAGGCAAGGGTCCATTCTTGTGCCTACTGTTTTTTAGTATTTACATTAATGGCTCACCCAATGTATACACAATGCTCCAAAGTCTTCAGGTGTTCCGGCCCGCTACTAATGTTTGCAGATGACACTTTACTCATATCACGGACACCCTCAGGCCTTCAATCAGGCTTGAATGTTTTTTCAGCCTTCTGCACTAACAGGGGGCTAGAACTTAATTAATCTAAATTGAAGTTCATGTCACCCAATCTCCACAAGTCTTTTAGAAGAAAGATGTTGATAGGTGGGGTTCCCCAAGAACAGGTTACACACTTTGATTATTTAGGAGTAACATTAGCTTCAAATCAGTCATGGGGAGAGGTTAACTGGAAATAGTAACTCTGTCCTTTACATTAAGTCATTGCAATTGGGAGGAAATATAAAGCAACCTTTGGGGGATCTGTGTCTCTTGCCCTTAATGTATATAGATGTTTGGCAGTAACAGCATCTATTTATGGTGCTGAAATATGGGCTTATATAGATGCAGCAACTCTTACAAAAATTGTGAATACATTTATTAGGGCCCTTTTCAATTTGCCTGTGAGCACCCCTCTTATACCCCTGAGATTTGACCTAGCATTAAACTTCATTCATTTGGTCTCTCTGCTGAAACCTTTATTATATCGGGTATGGTTACCGTTAACAAAAGAGATGGTTATGTACTGTGATGCGCTTGAGAATTGAGTTGTTTGTGATAAGGATGTATGCACTTCCTGGTTGAAGCACATCAAGAAACTGTTCATGAGCTTGAGAGTGGGTGAACTATGGAGTGTCCCTAGAGAAATGGTAAATTGGATGCCCAGAGTGAAAGACCCTTATTGAGAAAGTGTCTTACATCAGTCGTGGGAGGACTACATAGTAGGGAGCATTAAAGGACAGTTTCTTAACCATAAATGTGTCCCCTCCTCTGAATCATATATGGACAAAATATTTTCTTTCCAATCAAAATGTTTATGCATTCAATTTAGGTGTGGTGTCCTCCCTCTAACATCCCACAATTCAAAGTGGGCTAAAACAGGATGTCTTTCCAACTGCTGCCCTCATTATCCATGGGTCAAAGAGACCAAGCTACACTTTTTATTTTTCTGCCCACACTATCTATTCCCCTGTAAGAAATGGATTATTGCTGCGTGTACACTCATTGGTGTGAGGCATTACTGGGGGGCATTGAGAAATATAAAAAGAGATTTAAAAGAACAAATAATGTTTGCCATCTCTCCTTTTTCACATTCAGCTTGGAACCTTCAAGCAAAAGCTATCAATCTCACAGACATAAACTTCTGATAAATTGCACAACTCAGGTTAAATGATTGAACAGATCAATAAGTTTGTCCTTTGTCTAAAACTATGAAATGGCCTGGCCTTTTAATTGGTGATAGGGTTGGACCATATGGTATGTGTATTGTTTGAATATTAATTATGTAGAAGTTGGTTGTATTATCACAGTCTAATGATTTTAGGGGCCGATTCACAAAGGTAAACTTAAACCAAAAGTCTAAGGTTAGACGCAAAGTCTACATTTAGACTTTTGGTCTGAGTTTAGACTAAAAGTCTGAACTTAGACTAAGGGGGTCATTACGACCCTGGCGGTCATGGACCGCGGATGCACCGCCAACAGGCTGGCAGTGCATCCAGGCCAATTCTGACCGCGGCGGTAAAGCCGCGGTCAGAAAAGGGAAACCGGCGGTTTCCCGCCGGTTTTCCCCTGGCCTGAGGAATCCTCCATGGCGGCGCTGCAGGCAGCGCCGCCATGGGGATTCCGACCCCCTTACCGCCAGCCTGGTTCTGGTGGTTTTGACCGCCAGAACCTGGTTGGCGGTAACGGGTGTCGTGGGGCCCCTGGGGGCCCCTGCAGTGCCCATCCCAATGGCATGGGCACTGCAGGGGCCCCCTAACAGGGCCCCACCAAGATTTTCAGTATCTGCATAGCAGACACTGAAAATCGCGACGGGGGCAACTGCACCCGTCGCACCCTTTCCACTCCGCCGGCTCCATTCGGAGCCGGCATCCTCGTGGAAGGGGGTTTCCCGCTGGGCTGGCGGGCGGCCTTCTGGCGGTCGCCCGCCAGCCCAGCGGGAAACTCAGAATTACTGCGGCGGTCTTTTGACCGTGCAGCGGTATTCTGACGGCGGTACTTTGGCGGGCGGCAGCCAAGGTCAGAATGAGGCCCTAAGAGTCTAACTTTACCCATAGTAAAGTTAGACTCTTGGTCTATGTTTAGATATCTCACATGTTTGGCGCCAATAATGTAAGTGATGGCAGTATTGCATTTCCTGGCAACATGGCCCTTTCAAAACATGATGTCACAACTCCAAGCAGAGAGAGCCCAGCTTGTTGGTAAGTATGGTGTGAGCTACCTTTGAGTGGGTGATGTGAGGTAGTATAAAAAAGAACTGTGTAACTTATCATTGCACCTATTACTGTCTTCCATTTAGGAATCTCAGCATATCCCAACTGGCCATGGTTGTTGGCCCCGCTGAGGAATTCTTCAACACCAGGGGAAGTCCTCTTCAATGAGGCGCATGGACAGCCAAGGTGGCCGGTGGAGCAGACTTTTATTCTCCTGCAGGCCAGATTCTGCAGTCTGGACAAAACTGGAAGGAAACCACTACTACTCACCCGGGAAGGTCTGTCAGATCACCATGACCTGCTGTATGCTGGATAACCTAGCCCTGCAACTTAACATACTGCAGAGGATGGAGAGCCTGAAGTGTCACCTGGTAAGTATCATGGAATGCCAAATGATGATGATAGTGGTGAGGAGGAGGGTGCTGACTCGAGGAAAGATCTCAGCACCAATTTCTACTCATGAGTGTAAGTATTTTGTAAACTTGTCATGAATTGTACTGGGCCACCTACTGTTGTAATGCAGATTGAAAGAGTATATTAAGAGGAAATATCATGGATGACAAGCTTATGTTGATCCTGGTTGAAGGTGTTTGTTGAGCAAGCAATGACAGATGCTAAATATTTTGGTGGTGCTTTATTTTGCTCAATCAAATTGGAAAGGACTGTTTTCTCAATAATTTGTGTGTCTTAAATGCCGTACATCAATGGGATTCAGCCAAATTTCCAGTCTTTTCTGCTTGAGGTACCTTCACCATGGCATCATTGTTTGGACATTTCTGGGTTGCAGTGCTGTTTTGATGTACAAAGTCAAAATGGTAGTCTTGTGGAATGACTGAGGTGGACTACCAAATTTGGGGCAGGACAGCTTGCACAGTGATCTTTTGGAGGTAAGGTGCACACCATTTCACATGTTCCTTATCATGTGGTGGTCGTAATGCAATGTGTGTGCCATCATGTGCTA
Source organism: Pleurodeles waltl (assembly GCF_031143425.1). Taxonomy (NCBI): domain Eukaryota; kingdom Metazoa; phylum Chordata; class Amphibia; order Caudata; family Salamandridae; genus Pleurodeles; species Pleurodeles waltl. The sequence continues at coordinate 508,789,074 of NC_090444.1, read as the reverse complement.
AGACATGATGTTGTGTTGGAACCCAAGCATTCCATTCTTCCTCAAGAATGTCTAAAGCCTCATTGCGGGTGATGTGTTCATAGCAGTTAATGTGTTTCATCAGTGTAGGTCAAGGGGCATGTAGCCCAAAACAGAGATTCATTTGTTGACATTCCACAAGATAATGGGAATGTTGATTGAAATCGTTCTGTGCTCAGACAATGTAATACTGCCATGTATATGTCTATTGGGCTCACTGATGAGGAATCCCCTTTGTGAACTGGATGATATGGCACCTGCTGGTGACAGGCACCCCCTAATGCTTGCCTATTCACAATGAAATGGTCAGATGTGTCTCCTCTTTTCATGTTGAGTTTGCACAGTAAATCATGGCCACTGTTGTGGAACATTGTTGTCTTATCTGATTTGCTATATGTCTCAAATGGGTCTGGCTATTGATGCTGAAATGCACTTAAGCTGGTATATGGGTACACACAAATATGTGTGTTTGGGTGATGCATGGTTGTGCTCCTGAGCTAAACTTTGGATATGTCTAACATATTCATACTTACCCAAGTACATATTAATACCATTGTCAAGTTCTTGTGACAGTACATACATACAATGCTAGATGTGTGAAAGACAACAGCAAGGAATGAGTCTGTTGCAATGTTTTTTTATTTATTTTAGTGAACAGGATAACTGAAACACTGGGTATAACAAAAAAGACAAGTAAAGAAGTCAGTCATGGTGAATGAAACCATATTTGTAATTGCCACAATTTTTAGAGTCCAAAGTCCAAATAACTGCTGCTGTCAGAAAGGCATGTGTCCAGAAATAGTCCACAGGGTGAATGTGTAACACACACTGAAGGAAATTAGGGACAAGGTTTCTTGGTGGTGGAGGTATTGCCATACTCACTTCCTGGTAATTTTCTGGGACGGCCCACTTTCCAGTGAAAGGTGGGGGAGTTGCACAGCTATAGGTGAAGGGATCTCTTGTGTTGTGTCCTACTTTGGCAGGGCTCTCTTCCTGTGGCTCCTGCAGATGTAGACAGTCCTGATGGAGTTTGGCCAAAGTAGAGGTTGATAATGCTTGGAAAGCCCTGCCCAGGTGGGTGTAAATGCCCATCAGAACCCTCTATTTGTGTGCCCATGTTGGTGTTATGGGCCTCAAACTGATTGTGTATGTCCCTATGCAGCTGCTTCATCTCGCTCAGTTTGGTGAGTAACTGGCCCATCATGCCTTGGGACTCCTGGTAGAGTCACAAAATTTGGCCAATGGTGCTCTGGTTTTTAGTGTCCTCAGTGGCCTCACTTTGCCTGCCCAAGGTTACCCTCCCATGACTCCTCCCACCACAAGCCTGAGCCATTGGCCCAGGGTGCCTACTTCCACTGGTTCCTGGCTCTTCTGGAACTGGGGTGGTGATTGTCACATCAGGATCCCTGACTGGGGGGCACATGATGGTGGTTATTGTGCTAGGTGCAGAGGTTGAGGTGGATGATGTAGCTGATGTGTTGTGGCTGGGGTGGGAGGTTTTGCTGTGGGTCCAGTGACATTAACAGTTGATGTCTGCCCAGGCAGACCAGATGGACCAGCACAGTGCACCCATCCAGATCACCAGGCGTGTTGTCATCCTTGACGGCTTGTTCCAGGGGTTATATGGGTATCTGCATGGGCAGCCCAGGTGGTCTGCCCAATAGACCTATTGTGAGATTCTTTGAAGTGTATGGGCTATGTCCTGGTCTTTTGTGACACAGTGAGTACAAACCTAGCAGAAAAAAGGTAGAGATTACTATTGTAATACATTTCATTGGTCTTAAACTTGTTTAAAGTCATTTGGAGACATGAGATTTATTTACTAAAATCATGCAGCTCTTTGGATGTCCTGAGGTATTTCCCTTTTGTATGATGTCTGAAAATGACATTTCCCCAACATTCTAGCCAATACATTGGAGATTGTTTGCATATTTCACATTACTCATCTCTATTTGGCCTCCAGCTGTTGCTTGGAAGCCAGGCAATGCACCAACCCCCCCCCCAGATTGTCCCACCTCTTCCTAATTTTCTTCTGTGTGTGCAAGGTTGTGCCTACAGCATTCGCCTTGTCCACTATTCTGGACCACATTTCCCTTTTCTGACTGACAGTTGTATTTTGGACTTGGGCTCAAAACAATTGTGGCTCTACTCTTAAGATTTCATCTACCATGATTATCAACTCTGCCTCAGAAAAATGTGTGTTTTTGTGCCCTGGATAGTGTGACAGTGCAACAAAAAAAAGTGAATAATCTACACAAAGGGGTGATAAAAAAAATAGGGTGCTGGGAAGGTGTATGATGAGCACTAAGGGTTCGGATTGGAAAAAAGGCCTGCTTCTCTCTACAAGATTTGCTGTCAGAATGGCTGTGCTACAGGGGAGTGTCAAAGGATCATGTTGTGGAATTGGGTGAGTTTTATAGTGTGACTGTCAGGTGTTCCCACTTAGCAGTTGGCCATCAAGTGAGTTGTATTTGTCTCCATGCATTGACCACTGTTCTGGTGCAATGTTGTGCGCGTACTCCACCCATCCACTTCCGTCAGGGGCATCTGCCAAGGGACCACCAGTGCCACAGCATTTTCAAAATCTGGTCAGCAGGAACACACTGCACTTATGACAATGGAGTATGTATGTTCTACAATGCAGTATGCCTCTTCACCGTATCCTAAATGGGTGTGCAGGAGACTGCCAACTTGGCTGTGTACTTGGGACCTCCGGCGCACCGGACTGTCAGTCCGACCACTAAATTCATAATCAGGCCCTATGTCACTTTACCAAATTTATGTGACAATGTGGCGCATAATGCATTATTTCACCAGTTTAATTTCAATACCTTCTTGGCAACAAACAGTTAAGCTCCTTAAGACAATGGAGCTGGCTCACTGCTGAAATTAAGGAAAGGTGATATACCTCACCATTTGCAATGATCACCAGCTGCCACTGATTACTCTGAACCTTAGCCTCTCTGGCAGTGTCCCATTAAACCCTTTCTTACAGTACCATCCTCCAACAATCCCTTTCTTGCCATTATCTCCTCTAACACTGCTCTGTGTCATAGTGCCCTTGACTCTTATCTGTTTAGTTGAATCCATTATCCTTCACTCTTTCACATCCTGTTAGATGATACATTGTTCCATGATTGTGTCCACAGCTTAGCTACACCACACAAATTTGCCAGACTTGTAATCTCTCATCAGTTGAGTGTTTGCTGTTCCCACATCATCAAAGTATCAAGTTAGGGGATTCTCTTCCCTCTCCAACATTTTTAATTTGTAATGCCTCACAACTGTTCCATCTTTCTCTTGGTGTTTTTGTTCCATGTGTAGCAAAATGTTCTCTAGTTTAGATTTATATATTTTATTAGGAATTCAACAGTCCAGGAGGGAGCATGGCGAACAAAGACAAGATCATAATATATTTCTGTATGAAAAATGAGACTGAAGAGAAATATTAATAAACAGGAACAGAATCTGTTGGAAAGTCAGTTATTATTTGGGAAGGATGTGAGTCTTCCCAGGTATATAAGTCCTAATCCTGTAAAGTACAACACACAGTTTCAATAAATAAACCAGGCCTTAAGTGTTGGTAGGTATGATGAAGAGCAGGCAGGTTTAACTTATGGAAAATATATTAGGTTATTAGCAGTACCAAAATAATCAAAGAGTCAAAAACAAATAGAAAAAACCCTCATCAATACGTAAAAATCAGGAAAAATGTAATAAGATTAATTACATAAAATATAAAAATCTAATAAGGGGAAATGAAGATATGAAGTTTTAAAGTTAAAAAGCACCAAGAAATAGCATACAGTCTATTTGTGTGCTTGATTAGGACCAGGGCACATGTTGAGGCTGGCAACAGCGTATTACAGGCCTGCTAAACTTAGTAGGTTGAACCAGTCAAAGATTGTACCTTCTGGGTCAGTTATTTTTATAGAAGCAAATATTTTCCAGCAGGGCACAGTTGTATGTTATATCTGATGAAGACATCAACCTTACCCTATTGGATAGCTTTGGACAAGATCCTGCTAAAGTCATTGGTGTTGGGGGGCCTCATAGCAGGAAAAATCAATTTCATTCTTTCCAAAGTCCTCCTGTTGTCCGGATACTTTGTGTGCCCTTGTCCCATCAAGATATCCGTGCTGGGACTTAGGGCCTGATTACAAACTTGGCAATCCAACCGTCGCACCATTAAGATGACGGTCTGGAGGACAATGTCAAGGTGGCAGCCACCAAACCGCCATATTATGATGTTCCCACAGGGCTCGTGGGACAGTCATTATAGCAGCAATGGCTTTGGCTCTCAAGGAGAGCCAAGGCCAGTGTCAGCTCCCTTTCTGTGATGCCAGCACAGTCAAAATGCACACTGACTGTGCGCATTCCAACTGTTCTGACGGGGTGCCTCTGCAGTGCCCATAACATGGGCATGGGTAGTGCAGGGCCCCACCTGTGGTTCTGTCTCTGCCTTTCCACTGGCTTTTTCATGCAGGCGTCCCAACCATGAAAAGGCCAGCAGAAAGGTGGGTTGTGATCAGCACAGTGATGCTGACAGCAGCACTTCCGTGATCCTGGCAATCTCAGTGGTCTTGTGGCAGTTCGTCTGCCAGCACTGTAATTTGGCGGTTGAACCACCAAGGTTGCGGCGGTTGGATCAGCACCGCAGGTATGGCAGTCTTAGGACCACCATACACATTATCAGGCCCTTAGTCATTTTTAGGAGCTTGAAAATATCTTCAGAACAAACCTGGAAGCCATAGCCAACCAGTGCACATCAAAGCTGGTACCTTAGCTCAAACGATGCATCAAAAAACTCTGAGAGAGACCGACTTGTTTTAATTTCCTGCCAAGGTCACACATTGGCTGGATGTCAGTAGATTATTAGTCCCATTCCTCTGAAGGGCATAAATGTTTTAAGTCTTACTTCTTTATGGGGCAGTTTGTCATGGTCATTTCTAGGGATCACATGACCTCAGGGACAGTATTTAGTTTGCAGGACCAACTACAGCAGAGTCCACCAGCACAGTTCAATCATGGTCCACTTACCTTTGGTCAACTGGTGACTCCAGGAAAAAGGCTTCTTGAAGCTTTGGTATCCCTGTAGCCGCAGAGGAGATCAACCAACTTTCCATTAAGTCCACTTCTTAGTTTTGGGTACAAGTTGAAGCAAATCCATCCCATCAGGTTTCCACACAGATCACAGACAGCAGGGTTCTTTTTCTTCTGTTTTTCCAGAGGCCCAGATGTGTTCTGAGGATCTGAGAGTAAGGTGCAAATTGTTTTTTTACAACGCACTTGCCAGTAAATGGGGATAGCCAGAATTTCAGAATAGAACAGAAACAAGAATCGGCCTGTAGTGTAGATGGCTATCCTGTCTACAAACTAGACGGTCAGTGCCAGGATACCTGCATGGAAAAGACAGCATTCATCCCAAGTTAGTTGTGTCTGGAGTGCCCTTCTGACCTCTCTGGATCAGTGCATCATTTAAATAATGAAAGCCACACTGTGTTAGAGGCACAGCTCTGATGCAATGATTTGTCTACATGTTAGAAACTGTCTCTGAATTGGCAACACAAGCACTGGGATATCGTGTACTGTTTTCCTAGCCTTGAACAGCATTGACATTACAAGGTCATTAGGTGTGAAGGCAGAGGCCATTTAGGTGTAAGTGGGACTGTGCTCAGCTCCGTCCCCAATCCTGCCAGCAGATGGCACATTAAGGCACACCTAATCCATCTATTGTGTGGCTGTCTTGGAGGAATTCACAAAGCCTAACTGTCAGCTATAGCCCGTCATGTGACCCAAGACAGGCTAGAGATACATAGATAAAGGGCAGAAAAATGCCAACTTTTTTAAAAGTGGCATTTTCAAAATTGTAATGAAAACCCCACATTTACCATTAAAGAGGGTTTATCATTACAGTTTTACAGTTTCATAGGTATTACACATGGTATGTCTACCTGCTCCTAATTAGGTATTATAGCTCATTATTGTAATAAAGACTCCCCAATGTTATTTAATGGGGTGGGTAGGCCTCACGGTAGTGAAAAAGAAATTTAGGAATTTTTCACTACCAGGACATGTAAAACATAAAAGTATACGTCCAACCTTTTAATTAACCAGCTCCCTGCCCTATGGGCTACCTAGGGCCTACCTTAGAATTGGGTGACTCATATGTAATATATGTAATCAAAGGGGAGTTTAAGGCTTGGCAAGGCGGTTAAACCTTTAAATGTCAACATGGCAGTGTAATACTGCACTCAGAATGCAATGGCAAGCTTGAGACACGTTTTAGAGGGATACTTAAATGGGTGGCAAAATAAGTGTTGCAGGTCCACTGATAGCATTTAATATGCAGGACTTGGGTACATGGTATACTAATCTACAAGGGTCTTATAAGTAAATTAAATATGCCAGTTAGGGAAATGCCTATCAAACCATGTTAAAGGTGGGAACATAAGCACTTTACCACTGGTTACCAGTGTAAAGTGTAAAGAATCCTAAGGCCAACAAACACAAATTCCAGCAGAAACTGGAGGTAAGTAGGTGAAATGTTTGGGGGAAGACCACCTTAAGGTTGACAAGTCTGGCAGTTTCCGCTATGGATGGCCATTCCAGTGAATCAAATGCTTTTTCAGCAGTGAGATGAACCACCACCAAAGGAAGGGGGGGGGTCTGTTCTGTGAAATATTTCCATCAAGGTTCTGATGTTGAATGAGATGGAGCATCAAGAATAAAGCCTAGCATAGTGCTAGGATGCTTGCAACAATATTATTATCCGTGTTGAGCAGTGATACTTGGCTGCAAGAGGATCATACACTGGGGTCTCTGCTGGGCTTCAATAATAACTGCATAATTGCCTCCATTGTGTATGTAATATTTTCCTGGCCTCACCGTCAAGCCAGGCAAGAGTACCTGATCCCGGACTAAGGGCCTCATTACCAATTTAGCGATCATGATACTGCCAAACTTGTGGTGGTGGTCAGATCTCCGCACCCCTGGAGGTTTGACTGCCAGATTATGAACCTGGTGGTAAGAACATGAGGAGACCACCACCACTGCCAGGATCATGGATCCCGACGGATTGGCAGCGGTCAAAGTCGTGGTCAGCCATGGCAGCTCTGATTTCAGCACTGCCATGCTGATCACAACTTCCCTTTCTGCCTGTCTTTTCACGCTGTGGTCTCTGCCCTAGAAAGGCTGGCAAAAAGGCAGTGCTGGGGGTCACGGGGGGACCCCTACACTGCCCTGACCATGTTGAGGGCAATGCACGGGCCCCCAGCCTAACACCCTCAGACTGCACACTGTCTGCTACGACAGACAGTGCACATTCCGAGGGTGCTGGGGGGACCAACTGTGCGATAGCAGTGACCTTGGCTCCCTGACTAGCTAAGGCCAATGCCATTGCACTGTTTCCAGTTGTCAATCCGGTGGAAACATTGTAATAGGATGGGGAAAGACCTCCAGCTTCACGGCAGTCTCCTCTATACGGGTTTGGTGAGCCAACAGTCAGCCTGCCAAACTCGTAATGGGGCCCTAAGTAATTTGTTAAATCACTCCTATCACAATGCACTACAGGCATATAGAGGCCTTCATATAATTGTTTCAACTTGTCTAATATGGAAATAGGATCCTGTCTTTAATGTCCATTATACCGGAGATTGTTGAGGTGACCCTTTCAGGCGGATGCTCACTACCTGTTATCCAGGCTAATGTTTTGCCTGGTCTGTCACCCTGCCCAAAACATCTTGCCCAGGCCCCTCATCATAAATAGAAAAATGTATGGTCTTCCTCATTCCTATATCCTTCAATGGTTCTTGAATCTGGACCAGCAGTGCTTTGCTGTTAGTAGCAGCATGAGTGGTTTCTAGGAGCTCAAGTTCAGACTTAAGCAAGGTAAATCTATTATGAATTGACTTATGTATGCAAACATCCCTAATGTTTGTTTAAAAGCTTCCCAGAGTGTTGCCACTTCGTCAGCACAGTGTTCATTCAGGGGTGGGGGGATGGCAAGCACCATAGGATGGCGCATGCAAACTTGCGAGGTTCCAGAGCTTTTGGCCATCTTATCTGACAACATCGCTTAGCCTCTCAACAGCCTGATGCTATCAGCAGCACAGAGGTGCATCTTGGACCACTGCCACACATGGACTGGGCTGGGCACCACTGAGTTAAAACCTGCTGGCCATGGCACCTGCAGGGCTGGTGTGGGAGCACCTGGAGCAACTCATGTTAGGGGCACCTTTTTCCCCTTTCCCCCAGTGGCAATGAGTATTGAGTCCAGGGATGCCGATGGAGTAAGCAGGGGAGAAAAGGTAGGGGATTGGGGTGGTGGCAGTGTCTGAGGATGACTGGCACTGTTGGCTGCATTCCTCTCCCTCGAGGCACGCTTTGGAGCCCAACACTTGCATTGGAGATACAGAGGAAGACTTCCCCTCCTCCCAGAGTGATAGCGGAGTTGGAGTGAGAAATTGAGGGGCCCTCTTGCGCAATGTTGGCACAGATGTCACCCCGGCTGGTGGCTGGAAGGAAGCCCTGCACCAGCTAGTCCTTAGTTGAACGCCTGCATGGCCTTTCAGCATGGGTGGAAGGCATTGACCCCACATCCGATGGACCTGTAGGGCAGGAGCCTGTGAGGTCATTATAACTGGGCAGAGCAAGACAGCTCATGCCTCCCAGATGTCTCTGGGCTTAACACACAGCTCTGAGGTTGGGAAGGCTAGTTTCAGCTCCTCAGTCCCTGCAGCAGCCTAGATATCTTCACCCTTCCCTACATGAGGTGGAGTGGCTGCTGTGATTTCAGCACAGGAGTGCTAGGGTGGTGTACACAGTTACTGACCAACCCATGGAAATGGTGCCAGACTCAGTTGCTGCTGGAGCATTGTTGCAAGCTACACAAGAACAATAGCCTGCTCAACCAATGTCCATGAAGCTGGATGCCATCCTCAATGCCATCTTGGTAACAGGCAATAAACCTGGGAGACAGGGTAGATGTGATGGCGCTGCAGTTGGGACTCCATTGAGAAGAACAAAGGAAACTGTCAGAGAGGATAAAGAATGCAGAGGCAACTGCTGCCTAGCTACAACCACTAAGACAGGCCCACACCCAGCAGATGGAGAATGAACTGGATGACCTGGAGGGTAGCTCCTGGTACAACAATATCAGACTGGTTGGTTTCCTGGAGGTAGCAGAGGGTGACACCCCCTCGAGTTTCATGTAATGTTGGCTCTGTACAGGTTCCACCAGAGGGTCTGTCCTCTTATTTCACAGTCGAACAAGCACATAGAGTTCCAGCAAAACACCCACCACCAGGTGCCCCACCTAGGTAGAGGGTGGTGAGGATATTGAATTTTAAAGACATGGAAAGAGTGCTGCAATGACTGGGGGCATCACTTTAAAAAATGTTAACATTCTTCTGTTTTTGGACTACACCCTCACAGTTCAGAACAGAGAAGCAAAATTCCTCAGAGTAAAGCACAAGCTGTGGGAGTTTGCTCTTAAATATTCACTCATGTTTCCAGCAAAATTGAAAGGACTAGTACATGGAAAATCTAACTTTTTGATAGGCTTATGCAATGCATGGGCTGGGTTGAGCAGCAGTGGCATGCCTTGGCTGAGGAGAGTAGTGCCATCCAATGGAGATCTTCCTTGGACTGACCCTGACAGAGACACTAGTGGATCTGAGGGAAGGTACCTTGAAGGGATGACGGGGTCTTTGGGGCTCCCACACTAGCACAGTCACAGTGTAGGCAGACATAATTATTTGAGGTGATGGCCCGCTTCCAGATTCATATATCGCTGGTCCCTCTGCAGGGTCAAGAGATGCTTTATTCAAGAGTGAATTGGTGCTCGCTCAGCACAGAACATGCCCCCAAAGAGCACATTCTCTAATTGCAGCCAAGGTGAAAGACTGAGGTTTTTTACATCAAACAACTCTTGGACTGATAGAACACTACTACAAACTACCTGGGAAGAGGGGATCCTGCTCAGCTGGTGCCTATCTGGCACTTACAGCCTACTGCACTTGAGGACTAAAGGCCTCATTACGAGGTTGGTGGGGCGACCATCAGACTACCAGCTCAATGGAGAGGAGACTGCTGCAGAGTTGGCGGTCTTCCCCTGGCCCAATAGCAAGGTTTCCACTGGGCTCACCAGCAGAAATCTCAGAAAACTGAGGTTTCCACCAGTCAGCCCAGTGGAAAATGTGTGACAGCATTGGCTTTGCTCCCATTGGAGCAGAATCCAATGCCATCCCACAAAGGCCATTAGAACAGACATTGTCTGCCATAGCAGACAGTGTGCATTCCGAGGGTGCTGGGTGGGGGGGGGGAGCTGTACTGCCCACCCGACGTGTCCAACCGACGTCGGCCCATCAGGAACCATGTTCCTGGTGGGGACGGTGGTCCGACAGCCAAGGTTGCAATGTGGTGATTGGACCGCCTGGAGTGTGGCGGACCACCAGACTCGTAAGAAGGCCCTAAGAGTTCTGTGGAATGGTGCGTTAGACTCAAGTCAATTACATAGCATACAATTGCAAAACAGCCACCACTCTTCTGTTGAAGTGGGCAGCCATAAAAAAGTGTGATCTGCAACATTGCATTCATGCAGTCATAGGGATGTGGGGCACCATCAGCAGGCAAGTCAAACAGGTGGAGACATCACTGGGAGGTCTTGAGAGGGTATGGTTGTCAGATGGCACAGCACGTGTCACACAGACCAATGCATGGGACCGCCATACACAGCTGCTTGAGTTGCTGCACTGCCTAGATTACAAGTCATACCAAACTAAGTTTCATCCAGAAGGGGATAAACCACGCTGGCTGTTTATGTGACTGCTAATGTGTGCATCGGACATCATCCCAGTCACTTGTATCTGCCATTCCTCCGATTGGGTCACCATCACTCAGGAGACAATCTATGGCATGTTCTATGACCATTACTTGGCCCTCTACACCCCACGCCCGGCCCTGCAATTGAAGACATTCTACTCATGGTTGCTCTGCTGTGTATACCTGCAGAGAATGGGGAAGTATTGCACTGTCCAATAACAGAGCAATAGATATAGGGTGCCATCCATGCTTCCTCTACCTGCAAAACTCCAGGCATAGATGGCCTACTTCTTGAATTCTACAAAACATGTGAAGCCCCCCATTTTTCTCCCAGCTGTCAGACCTTTACTCGATCACCCTGGCAAATGGGTTCCAGCCCCCATCTATTGGGGAAGTGTTTCTGGTATTGCTTCCAAAGCCCGGACACAACCCAGTGGAGGTCGCTTTATGCAGACCACTGTCCATGTTAGACAGTGATTATAAAATCCTTGGCAAAATACTGACAGGGCGACTGTTGGAACACATACCCACTTTAACATATCAGATCAGGTTCATAGTGGGTATTTCCACAATACTCAACATCCAGAGATTGCACAGACTAATAAGGGAGGCCCGAGTGCGCTGACCCTACTCGGCGTGCCTGGTCCTGGATGTTGAGGAAGCAGTTGATACCCTGGACCTGGAGTATCTGTTTAAAGTGTTGCAGGGGATAGGAATTTGAAGCAGGTTCCTACAACTGATTAAATACCTTTTCACAGAGCCAACAGCTTGAGTCAAGATAGGGTAGTGGATTTTGCAGTTGTTCCACGATAAGTAGAGGCACACACCGGGAATGCCCCCTCTCACCCTTACTATTAGCCCTGGTGACGGAACACCTGGTGCTGTGATTGCAACAATCTGGACACACCTGGGACATATCCAGTTTGGGGCCAGATCAATGCTGTTTTTTCTGCATGCCAACAATGTGCTGGTGTACTTCATGAACATGTGCACTGGCATGCCCCATGTGCTACAGATTCTAGACCACTTCAAAGCCATCTCTGAGTGTTAACTGTGCCAAGAACTGCCTCCTACCACTGCATCCATATTGTCATACACAGTCTGCAAAGGTCGATGACCAAAAGATTTGGTGGGAGCAGCGGGCTGTCAGGTATCTGGTTATTAATAGCTTTCATTTGGTGCAGGACCTTATTGATGATGATACTACAAAGGCAATACCACCCTTGGTCCCCCAGGTTGCTTTTTGGTGCCCAGGCTCCTTTATTACTTCACAAACCTGCCACTCCATCTCCCCCGTGGCAACTTTAGAGCTCTTAATGCTATGCGGGGCATTTTGATCTGGAATAAGGGGGGGATGAAGGGTGGCTCTCTCCAAACAGTTTCTGTACATTCAGCATATTATGTTGAACAGGGCCTACCTAACTGCCTGCTGGTTGTGACAGAAATCTGTGCAGCTCTCACCTGTGTCATGGGGCGTTCTGACCTCGAAGATGTGACTAGCTGTCTTTTGGGGCTCTACAAGCACAGAAAAGCAGATGGCACCTCGAACCACTTCATGGACTTCCACTGATGCTTGTCAGACGGGTGATTGCGATGCATTGTGAAACACCTGCACTTCCGAGTATTGTGCAATGGTGGAAGCTAATGAACCTATGGCGTGGGATGGGGTGGGGTAGAGGCAGTGGTGCTTCCCTGGCAACAGGTAAGGGGACTGTAGAAGTTCCCCATTGCAGCTCCGTGGAATGGGCTTCTCATAAAACTTCAGGGAATTTTGAAGAGCAAGGGTAGCTCTGTGTAGTGGCATTCCCCTGTCTTTCTTGATATCCTGGTTTCCCGGCACACCGAACACTTGGACCCCATGGGGAGCTCCCACTCCATGACAGCGATAGGCCACTTCATCCTGGACATGTTCTTCTCAACTCACACATTCTACTCCACCACCAATGGTTAGATTCCTGGAGAATGGTGGAGCTGCTATTTCATAGCCCTGCATGGCTGGTGGGTATGCTTATCCCACACCAGCACTATCCTCTGGTTGTTTGGACAAAATATCAGAAAAAAATACAATGATACCAACATATTGTGTTGAGGATATCAAGACATCAAAATATCATGGACAGGAATATCGAAGATAAAAATATTGGGCCTCATTTTCAAGGATTTAGCACGGCAATAGGGTCTTTTTTTTCAAAGCCATATTTACAAATTGGCATTAGCATCAAATCTGACTATGTCAGATACTGACAATGATATGCAAGGTAGGTGTTCCCTCTTTAAAAATGACGTCGGGCCACTAGTGGCGTATTTACAAGTCTTCTGAAAAATGACACACGCCTAGGAAAAGTCACACTTTCTCTGACTAGCATCAAAACTTTAACACCTGGTCAAAGCAGGCATTAGAATGATGCTTAGGCACTGGTATATAAGGAGGACACATCCAAAACACTCTGGCAACATAGAGTACACAATGGATCTACTCTTGCTACAACTTGGGGCATCAAGGAGACCACAGCAACCCCCACCATCACTGCCACCTCCACCAGCACCACCACAGTCACTACTACTTATACCACAGAGACACTCCAGGAGAACAGAGTGCATCTACTGCAAGTGGGCATCCCTGATTGCTCTCAGAGAGGAAGAGGTTATCACCTTCTACCGGCTGTGCAGAGAGTTCATCAAACAACTGCTTCATCATCTTGTTGTGTTGCTATGTTCACCCTAAGTGGCAAGGGTATGTCCAGACGTGGGTCCTGTTCTCACTGTGCAAATGGATTCAAGCTAGCCTGGCTGATGAAGGGTGATATCCTGGAACTGGTCCCAGGATGCTGGTTCCCGGTCCAGGGAGGACCAGCCTAGCAGTTCAGGATGGACTTTCCAATGGGGAGCAGGGTCAAGACTGATTTGCACATGGCTAGGTCCAAACTGGGGTCGCATAGCAAGCAAAAGAAGAATGGATTAAACCCAGATCTGTGACTGGGGGTGAGTGTTTGAAAAGTTTCAGCATTCCGCAAATTTTATTTTGTGTTGCTATATCTTGTAGTCATGGCACTTTCCTGCCCTTATCTGGCAGTGCATGGCAGGACAGCAAGGCACTTGCTGAACCACCCTGTGCAATGGGACTCATACATGAAGCCCTATGCACTAGGTAACAAACCATGGCCCATGGGCAGGTGATATATAACTGTAAAATTGTACTATGCTATGTCACAGAACGTACATCTCACATGTGTGAATTGTAATGCTGCACACATATATCACTCACCATGCCTTGGAGGCAACGGCGTTGGCTGGAATGTTCTCCCGCATACACAACTTTCATAGTGAAAGCTAAGTGGAACACCTATAACCCCTGATGCAAGTGTAAATGTGTACTCATTAGGCACCTTGTGTGAATGTCCAGTGGCATGGACCCCAAATGTTTAGGAAGCCCCAAGCAATGTGTTCAAGTTCCCCTTCTTAGGCATTTAGTACAGTGCACAAAGTTGTGTTGCTGGACTGCAGAAGACCACACACAAATCTACAGGATTCATGTCTTCTGTTCACCAAGTGGCCATAATTATGTCACATATGTACACAATGTTACACCACTGTGGCATCCAACCATGGATTTGGAAATGGCAGTTGTTACATCATGTCACTCAATTGGGATGTGTGAAGGCATACTGTGTGGATAGCATCGTGTCAACTGTGATGGACAATGTAGTCTAATCCAAGGCATGGCCAAATGTAATGTGGGGCAACACCAACATCTGGGGAGAAACATGGACGCATACATGTGTCTGTGTCAGCCATGTCTGTGATGTCACTAACAACCTAGCCTGTACCTACAAAAAATATACACAGCCCCATTTTGTCTCACCCCACATGTAGTGGCAACAGAAAACATTGCGTGGACTAGAGTGATGGGAATCAGCCACCAGCCAAACCTGCTGCACAAATAGGACAGCCAGGAAGATGAATTGTATGCTGCATCTTCCCATGCATTGCATTTGACGTCACATACAGTGAGTCAACAAGCAGCTGTCAACCGCACTACACTAGCATGATTGACAGATAATGTGTTCATAACTGGGAGAAATGCATGACAATACCAATACACATGACACACATGGCCAGGATGTATGCAAAGGCAGTAATCCAAAGCAATGGCACTTTTCTATCCTTTATCTTTTCAGCTAGCCAAGTTTATGGCATCCAGCCATGGGTAATGACACCTTTTGCAAACCCACAAACAGACACTGAGAGGGCCTACAACCAGACACATGTTTGGACAAGGAACATTGTGGAGAGGACCTTTACCTTGCTAAAAGACTGCTTTTGCTGCCTTGATGTATAAGGGTGGCTATTGCTGTATTCCCCACCCATGGTCTGCAAGATGATCCTGGCATGTTCCATATTGCACAATATCTGCGTAAAAAAACAATGTCCCCAGGGATTAAGAGCAGGAAGCTCACTCGGAAGAGGATGAGGATGAGATCCTTAATCATCCAGAGACATAGAACACTGCTGCAGGTGCATGGTGACATGACCACATTGTGCAGCATTTCTTTTCCTGAAAACATGTGGAGTAAGGCATAACTGCAAAGCATGTTAATGGACTAAGCTATACGATATATGTCTTGGAGTGTTTCTCACAGTCACATTTCCTAAATAAACAACATCCATGAAACCATGAGTATGCCCCAAGAGCTGTCAATATAGTGTGAACACTGTTGCCATTCTCTTAGTACCAGATATACTGCACTGAGGTCAGAAAAGTGAGGTGTTTAATTTTTGCATTGCCTGTGAAACAAACATCTTCATCTGAAAAGACTCTTATCTGCCACTGAACTGTTGTTCTCAAAGGAAACAGATAGGAATCACTACATGATGCATCAGATCAACACTGTATGCCAAGCTCTGTAAATAGTTGTCTTGAACAGTAACAGTTGATTAGAGTGAGATATATGTCAAGTTCATGGGTGAAAGATTCGTAACACTGCTGAGAAATCACAACATCCACATCTTTTTCACTCACATGCGTGACAAATAGTAAGTGTATCACAGAGGACAGTACATCTGTATGTGCAGCTCAGTGTCCCACAAATCAGTTATAATCTTGCATGTATGCCAATCAATGTCATTGTATGTCTCATTACTCATATATGTATGTGGGACCATTAGATGCAAAGACCATTCCCCCAAACTACCCCTACTCAATGTGCATCTGACAAAGGATATAGGCCCTCATTACGACCCTGGCGGTTGGTGGAGAAGTGGCGGTCTTAACGCCAACAGGCTGGCGGTAACAAAATTGGAATTATGACCATGGTGGTTACCGCCATGGTCATCCGCCACTTCTCCGATCTGACCGCTAGGGCGGAGATGACCGCTGGGCTGGAGACTTGGGTCTCCAGCCCGGTGGCCGTCACAAGACCGCCGGCGGTATCACGACCCAGCTGACCGCCATGGAAATCCATGGCAGTAAGCACTATCAGTGCCAGGGAACTCCTTCCCTGGCACTGATAGGGGTCTCCCGCACCCCCCACCCCCACCCCCACTTCCTCCACCCACACCCCCACCCCCACCCCCACCGCCCTGCCACCCCCCAAAGGTGGCAGGACCGCCCTCCCCACCTCTACCCCCAACATTGCAACCCAGACACACACCATACGTGCATGCCAACACCACTAACACATACCCACACACATATCACAAAACATGCCAAGTCACACACACAGTCATACACGCACACCCACATACAGACATACACGCACACATCCATTCAGACATACAGACAGACACGCACACATTTCCAAACAAAACACACCCCGCATGCATACACACACTCACACGCCCCCCCTACATACTCACACGCACACCTCCATTCACGCACACAACACACAACACCCTCTCACCCCCCTCCCCTAACGGACGATCAACTTACCTGGTCCGTTGATCCTCCAGGAGGGGACGGGATCCATGGGTGCTGCTCCACCGCCAGCACCCTGTCAACAGAACACCGCCACGCCTAATCACAGAACATAATTCGGTGGACGGTGTTCTGTTGAAGGGGCGGTGGAGATGGAGCAACCTCCACTTCCCCGCCGACCGCCAGTATGGCTGCTGGCAGCTCTCCATCCGCAAAAGGACGGAGGGCTGCCAGCAGTCATAATTTGCTGAGCGGAAAACGTCCTGCATTGGCGGTCTTCAGCACGGCGGTCCCTCGGAGGTCTTGCAAAAAGACCGCTGAAGTTCTAATGACCACCATAGTCAGCAGCTGAGGGTCACTACTCCTCACAAACACACCCACATGGAAGACCAGCAGAGTCAAAATAATGGCCTAAAGAGGACCAGCTACTTTGTGGAGGGGACTTGTACAGTACACCATTATCACTCCTGGAGTCAGGATAGGTTTTGGGAAGATTTAACCTACTCACCACCAATAGCAACTAAAGCAATACGACTGTGTTGCACATTGCAGAATACATGTGCAGGCCATAATCTCCCTCAGCCCAATGACAATGATGAGTAGTAAAATCTGGACGGAATATGTGAAAGATGGAGAGCAAGCACAAAATGTAACATCAATGGCATCAACATTGCTGAGGTTACAAAACCTAGTCATGCGTCTGGTACATGTGTGAATCATGAAAGGACTCAAAAGATTGTGAAGTGATATCCCAAAACACACCACTGTAGTAGGCAGCACAATTCACACATGAAGGACACATGCCACTCACTTGCATGTCATACAAAACAGATCCATGACATGTCTGTCCAGCACATCCCAACACTTGCCTCTAATGGGAGCTGTATAGTGCACATGCTGCATGACAGCCTGATATCTGCCCCTTGGGACACACCTTAGATTGTCACACACATACACTGCCATAGGGGTCGGTGAGCTAGCCACATTCCAGGCCAAGTCAGCAGCATCCCTGGGTGTTCACTTAGCAAGGGTATCATGTGAAAAAACCTGTTTGGCACATGGGGCAGCTATCCTAAGCTGTGTGGTTGAACAAACAGAGGAACTGTGCCATCTGCGTAATGTGAACCCACTCATGCATTTACTCTCAATTACGTACGCTCATAGAACACACATTGCACACATAGGAAGACAGGAAGGTGGTAAACATAACTGTTCACATGCACAATTACAAGCCACATGACTCTTTCCTTGCATCCCACATGACAACATACAGTAAGACACACATTTCACTCTTTTTGTTAAAGGAATTATGCATTTGGTCATTTTCAGCTATTGAGTAAGTAAATGAAATGAGGCATAGTATCTGTGTGTCAAATATTTCATCAGTGTGGCTTGTCAGTCTTCCATGAAAAATACACGTATGGCCATCATACAAAAAAAAAAAAAGACACATTGCCTCAAAACGTGAACCAAACGCTCAGGAAGTGATGCAATTGTGGAGCATCCTTGCTGCAAACCAGGAACATTCACAGTATTTTCATATTTGTTTGGGAGAGGATGTGTTGTGCTGGTGCTGTTGTGAGGAGTGGTGTTTGCGAATCTTTTGTGCTGTCTGCTGTTTGCATTGTTCCCTAAAGTCTTTTTTGTGTGTTTATTGTCATATTGTGTTGTATTTTAGTGTGTATTGTTGGGTGTCTGTCTCCAGGGTAGTTAGGTTAGTTGGAGTAGTTGGGGTAGTTTGGGGCTCTTTTTGTTTGTTCGGGGTACAGTTGGTTTAGGTTGGGACATGTAGGGTTAGGGGAGGGCCTGTCATCAGTTTGAGGATGAGTTGTGGGATTCATCTGGCTAATGATACACTACCTCCCTAATATGGTGGCCATGGGGGGTTGATATACAAGACAGAGGCACGCAAGTGGTGGTGGTGGAAGGTCCAGTACCACATTATGCATACATTTGCTGTTGAGCGCATGAACCACCAATTAAAACATCGCTGGGTAGACATCTTCGCCTGGGAGCAAGACCTTCTGGACAGGATGGGAATCGAGGTTGGTGAAATTTGGGTAAGTACACCATCTATGTGGTTGACACCTGTTTTGCATTTGAATTACATGACTGTTGGCCATAGGGCCTCCTTTACGAAGTTATGACAAAGGGCAGGGCTGCAAGTAGTGTGTCTGCACAAACCAGCATCCATGATCAGGGCAGCAATGCACCATTAATAAGACAAATGGCATCCTCCTGTCCTTGTCCCATGTGCTTAGCCCCGAAATTCCAATGTGCACCAATGATGACACACTTATGTCATGGTGCAAGGGTACATGGCTACCAGGGACAAGTGTCTCCATCCATTAAGGGTATGACTATTGTTATGTGTTGCATAGTCATGTACATGTGATGATAAAAGTGACACAGGAGTAAAGGGAATCATGGCTGAGTCATGTATGTTCAGAATGCCATTACTATTAGCTAAGCCTGAAAAATGTATCAGCAGAAGGTCATCTGCAAAACATGAACAATGTTGCTGAGACATGTATTTAAGGTTCCAGCACATAGGTGTACATGTCAGCCTGGCCTAACAATGTATGTCACTGAGACATGTCTAATAGCCTATTTGAGCACATTAACTTAAGTCTTCTATGTCCATTAGCAAATTATGTGTAATGTGCAATGGTTGAACATAGTGTTTAGTGTTCAACATTCACAGTGCTATGTCTCATGTTAATTTTGGCAAGTAGCCTGGCGCCATATATAAATGGAGAGGTGGCAAACTTTGCAGACCCCAGTACTACCAATGAGTGTCATCCTGTATGTGTAATGTGTAGTGCAAGTATTGTGTGTGATGTTCTATGTGCATGGCTGCTAATTCAGACACCATATGCTGTATATGAATAAGGACAGTATTGTTGATGTTGTGTCCAGGATGTGCATCCCAAAAAAATGATGCGCTGATGGCAACATGTGCTACAAGAACCTTGTAAATGTTGGACATGTTGTGTGAGTCCAAGCACAGTGATGACAGTAAGCCCATGTGCCAGAAATACAGGGGCCTACACATATATGCAGGATGGCAATCTGTCGCTCTCAAAACATGTTCCTTCTCTGTGTGCAACATGTAGCACACAGTAACTCAGGTCATGTTAGTTTTAATGACCCTGTGAATAGGTCCCTAAGATTAGCAGGACAGTGGTCAACATACCGTACTTGAAAATGCAATTGAATTGACTACCAATGTGGTATAATGCCCCATAATCTGTGTCGTATGTAGCAACATTGCCAACACATTTTATCATCAAACACCTTGATATGTATATTTGACCTGAAGAATGTCCGTACAACATTGTCATGCGAAATGCCATTACTGAAAACATCTTCAGATAGTGTTGGTCCTGATAGTGTCCATGATGTCACGCAAACCACTTCACAAAATAAACAGCATTAGCCAGTGCTGTTCCAAAATCCCTTTGCAGATAAAATGTAGGTAGGGCTTGCATACACCCACATATGAGATGGCGGTGCTGAGTGCTGTTGTGCAACACGCTGAACAGAATTGTGGACACATATATAGACAATGGGCAGCATAGTGGGACACATCAAGTTACTATGGGACATGAAGTCATGGTGCAGACCACCATGTAGTGACCAGAGTGGATATGGGAGTAGTTTCATGAATCTCTGTGTGACATGAATGAGTTATCTACCCTCCATTCGCACATATACCTGTCACATGTATATTCCATGTGGCAGTGTGTCCAGACACCTGTCCTTGCCAAATCAGGAACAAACCGTTGTGAGACTACATTTAACTTGCAGTCCTTGCTCAGATGAGTTTGGCACATGCCAACGAATGTAAGGGAATAATGTATGTAGAAGGGACATTGATGAACAATCCAACATGATGAGTGTGACCTACCATGGCCACAAAAGTGATGTTTAGGATTAGCAGTCAATTGTAACATGGTTCTTTGAAGATGTTCCAAGATGGTTCAATGGTATTGTGCATCATTAGCTAGTCTTGATACCTTGGACATGAACAATATGGAGATAATGGTTGTTGTGCAGATGTGTGTTAACCTATCCTTTCAAGATGTTATTGTGATTTGTGCTGGCCAATGTGTGATGTCTGCAGTTGGTGTTTACATTGCATGCTTGTTGCTCATTTGCCTAACATATTTTTGGATGACATGTCTCATTAATGTTTCAGCAGCCAACATTACCCTATCCCAGAAGTGGGACTTTGAGAAGAAGGCGAATGCTACTGCCACATCTGTCAGATACAGAAGGGCTCCCGGAGGATGAGGCGGCTGTATGAAAGGAAACAAGTATTGGGATCCTGGAAGGCCTTTTCACAAGGAGGACCACCCAAGGGACCATCCATCTACAGCACCCACACATCAGGCAAGTCTCAGGCTCCAGACAGGGCTGAGTCTGCAGGTGCTGGACCATCAACATCAGCTGCCACAACAAGTACCCCATCAACATCCAAGGTAGTACCTTCAGTCACTGGGTCAGACTTTCAGCAGGGAATGAGAACAAAAATAGTGGACCTGAAATTTTGAATTGCTAAACTGGAACATAGGAGAGACCAGATGCTGGTTTTGCTTAGAGACATTAGGGCTCATACTTATACTTTTGTAGAACCGCATTTGCGGCAGTTTTTGATGTAAATGTGGCGCAAACTTACAAAATACAATTGTATTTTGTAAGTTTGTGCCTCTTTAGCATCAAGAAATGACGCAAATGCAGCACTAAAAAAGTATAAATATGGGCCTAAGTTGGCAGAGACCAGATGTTGAGGATGACAACGGGCCTTATGGACAATACTTCCATTGCCCTTGTATATAGTTTTATTCATAGTTGGGGTATTTAGATTGTTAGGGTTGGATTAGTTAGTGTAGTGTAGATAAGTTTTAGTACATAGTTTTTCTTAGGGGTGGCTTTTTGGGTTTCTCTTTTTCTTTGTTTTTTCTATGGGGTGGGTAATGCTTTAGCTTTGTGTGTTGTTATAAAAAATAAAAAACCCACAAAAATATAAAATGAAAACAAAAATATATATATATATATGTTTAGGCTATATGTTTAGATAGTTAATTGTTAGCTGTAGTTACTTTTGTCCTTGTCCACAGATGTGTTTTAAGGATGGTTGAGGGGTTGATGTTTATCATGTGGCATTAAATATATAGGAAGCATTAAGATAAGCTAAGTTAGTTGCAGGTATAAGTTAGCATAAGATCGTGTAGATGAGGTTAAAGACGTAGGTTAGTTAGTTTAGGGAATTTTAGGCTGATATTTGAAGTTTTATTAAATCTTGTTGTTTCCTACTGTATGGTGTCCATCATAATTTACTGTCTAGGTGGCAGCATGTCTCCACAGGTTATGTTAGGCACATGACTCTGGTTTTGCAAGCAGTACTTGGATGTGTGACTATGGGGGTCATTACAACATTGGCGGTAAAAGCCGCTTACCGCCGTGCAGAAGACCGCCAATAAACCGCCGCGGCGGCGGGAGACCGCCACAGCTATTATGACACACATCACAGATTCCGCCGAAATTTAGACACCCACACAAGTCCGCCACAACAAAGGTCAGCGATAAATATGCGGAAACAAATCCTCCACCTCCACGCCAACAGAAACACGCCCATGCTATTACGACACACAAATCCACGCGGCGGTCATTCAACCGCGGTATTCCATTGGCGGTACACACTGCCGCGCTCAAAATACACACACAGCTCCAAAACACCGCCACATTGGACAATTACAAATACACACACCTGAGACACATTCACACACCACTCCAACACACCAAACACAATATAAAACACACACCCACATCACCCACAAACCCCTACGACCACAAATTAGAGACGAAGGCCAGAGAGAGACAGCACAGAATAGATAACACAGAGGCACACTACACCATCACCCACACAACATCCACGCACAAAACACCACATACCACTACACTAACCACACTCATCAACACATACACCACCCCACACATCACACACACCACCCCATGTCACGCCAAAGACACCCCCGCTTCTCCGAGGAGGAGCTCAGGGTCATGGTTGAGGAAATCATCAGGGTAGAGCCACAGCTATTTGGCTCACAGGTACAGTACACATCCATAGCCAGGAAGATGGAGCTATGGCAAAGAATAGTCAACAGGGTCAACGCTGTGGGACAGCACCCAAGAAATAGGGAGGACATCAGGAAGAGGTGGAACGACCTACGGGGGAAGGTGCGTTCCACGGTATTCAGGCACAACATCGCGGTACAGCGGACTGGCGGCGGAACCCCACCTCCTCCCCCACAACTAACAACATGGGAGGAGCAAGTCTTGTCCATCCTGCATCCTGAGGGCCTCGCAGGAGTCGTTGGAGGAACGGACACTGGTAAGTCAAATCTTCACTATCATATCCCCCACCCTACCTGCATGCTATCACACACCCCCACCCTCACACCCTCCCCTATAACCCTAACTCCTCACTAATCTAACCCTAACACCAACCACCCATCCCAACCCCAAGACCTGCATGATACAACTAAGCATGGACACCCATCACTAAAGCATGCCCACTGCACACACCCACAACACCCCCCAAACATCACCATACAAGCCCCCACACAGGAATGCCTGCACTGGGGTTCACGCACACCCAAACATTGCACACCATGAAACACACACATGCAATAATCATGTACTTATACCCCTGCAGGAACCCGAAGGAACGTCACCACACCAGAGGGTCCAGACAACACCACTCCACCCCCAGAAGAGGCCCACAGTGACGACAGCAGCTCTGCCCCACTGGATCTTGATGACCAGCCCGGACCATTGTGGGCCTCAGGACAGTCGGTTCCCCTTGCCCAGCCACAGCCCAACACCGAGCTTACACCCTCTGGTAACACAAGCACAGCACCCACCCAGCGGACCCACACCTCCCTACTCAGGACAGGTCAATCAGCTGTGTGTCCACCACTACAGGGCACCCAGGCTAACCCACTACCCCAACAACAACAGGGACCTGGGGGCAGTGGTAGTGGGCACACGATCCAGGGGACGGAGGCACAGGAACACCGGGGAACTGGGAGGGCTGCTGTGCGACAGAGGGAGGACAGGCCAAGGGAACCTGCTCTCAACGAGGCCCTATCCTCCATCATGGGAGCATACCACCACTCCCAGGAGACGATGGCAACGGTCCTGGACAAGTTGCAGGAGACCCTGCATCTGCAGGAGGAGCAGTATTTGGGGTTCAGGGAGGAGCTCAGGACCTTCGCCTCCGCCCTGGGCACCATCGTAGGGGTGCTGACGGACATTCAAAAGACCTTGAGGGACACCATGGCACTCCAAGGGGCCCCTGACACTAGCCACGATGATGAAATGCCCACCATCACCGCCGGCGCTAGTGGACAGGACGCCCCGCCACAGGACCAACACACCAGCACCCCACCCCCTGCAGACGGACAACCACCACGAAAGCGGGCCCTGAGATCCAGGAACAGGACAGAGCAAGATGGCAAGACCCCCACTAGGAAATAAGACCACCCTGATTGTCCCCCCACTGTACCACTTTGTTACCCTGTCCAGCTTGGAACTGCCCCAGCTCCACTTCCAATGGCCAGATGTGCAATGTACCTGTGAGACTAATAGACTAGACTCTGCCATGGACATTCTTCCACCATGACCTCTCCCCATTTCACATCCCCCCTACATTTTTATGCACTTCAATAAACACCCTTGAAACCTCAATAATATTGGAGTCAGTCAATGATTGTGAACTTTGTATTGTCAATTACAGTGTTAAAAAAGGTTACCCATTGGAAGGTCAACATACCAATGTCACACATCACAAGCCTTTCAAGGGTGCAAGCTGTTGACACGTAGGTTACCACATTACTGAAAAAGAAATGGAAGGGGACAACTCAGTTACCAAATAGGGAGTGAAATGTAGGTACAGGATAGAGGTAGACGTGTGAAATTTAATATGATGTGAAACATGAAATTTTACTCACCTGTGTCTCATTGAAAATATTGCTGTATGACTGACTCCCTGTTGTCGTTTTCATCTTCATCAGCTTCATCCTCATCACTGTCCACAGGCTCCACAGGCTCAACCGCTGCAACAACACCGTCATCTGGATCATCCTCCTGCAGAAAAGGCACCTGGCGTCGCAATGCCAAGTTATGGAGCATGGAGCAGGCGATGATGATGTTGCACACCTTCTTCGGTGAGTAGAATAGGGACCCACCTGTCATATGGAGGCACCTGAACCTGGCCTTCAGGAGGCCGAAGGTCCGCTCGATCACCCTCCTAGTCCGCCCATGGGCCTCATTGTACCGTTCCTCTGCCCTGGTCCTGGGATTCCTCACTGGGGTCAGTAGCCAGGACAGGTTGGGGTAACCAGAGTCCCCCAATAGCCATACACGGTGCCTCTGGAGTTCACCCATCATATCAGGGATGCTACTATTCCGCAGGATGTAGGCGTCATGCACTGAGCCAGGGAACATTGCATTTACCTGCGAGATGTACTGGTCTGCCAAACAGACCATCTGGACATTCATCGAATGATAACTCTTCCTGTTCCTGTACACCTGTTCATTCCTGCATGGGGGGACCAGAGCTACATGGGTCCCATCAATGGCACCTATGACCTTGGGTATATGTCCAAGGGCATAGAAGTCACCTTTCACTGTAGGCAAATCCGCCACCTCAGGGAAAATGATGTATCTCCTTACGTGTTTCAGCAGGGCAGACAACACTCTGGACAAGACATTGGAAAACATAGGCTGGGACATCCCTGATGCCATGGCTACAGTTGTCTGAAAAGACCCACTTGCAAGGAAATGGAGCACTGACAGCACCTGCACGTCAGGGGGGATCCAGTCGGATGGCGGATTGGTGACATCAGGTCTGGCTCCAA
The DNA here is from genome assembly GCF_031143425.1 of Pleurodeles waltl. NCBI lineage: Eukaryota > Metazoa > Chordata > Amphibia > Caudata > Salamandridae > Pleurodeles > Pleurodeles waltl. The sequence continues at coordinate 508,763,391 of NC_090444.1, read as the reverse complement.
CTGGGTACATAGTTCCTGGATTGTGGCATGGTCAAACCGGTAGGTCACGATGACATGTCGCTCTTCCATTGTCAACAGGTCCACCAGCGGTCGGTACACCGGAGGATTCCGCCACCTTCCAATATGTCCCAACTGACGGTGCCTAAGAAGGACAACAGCGAAGAAACTGTCAGCATTCCTCCAGGTATGTACCCACAGTCACACACAAGACTACAACAGACAATTAACCCATCCGGGAAAGGTTTTGAGTGTAGGCCTCAGTCTTACAGATGCATCATTTCTTTGTCACATGAATGTTGAACTGTTGGTTGCTACCATCCTTGCTTAGTCTAGCCATTTGTGCTGTGATTTTAATAGCTGTCACAGCTTATGCATGCTACCTGTTGCAGTTGCATGGTATGCTTGGGAGCCCCAGAAACTGCTTGCTAGTCAACATAGATATTAGTCACCTAATATATGTTTCAGTCAGTGTGTGTGGCTTTGTGTCTGTCACAAATCCACATATATCCCTTTACCAAGTACTCAATGTATTGGTTTCATACAATGCAACAGGTTCCAAGTGTTACTTGCTCAGAAACACATTAAAAAAAGGATGTAGTAAGTGATTTTATTTACATGTGCAAATGTAGGTGGTGTACTGATGTACATTTTCACATGAAAAATAATCTAGTAGATACATCAAGCCACTGGATGTCCAGATAGAGTCCAGGGGAGGGACATGTCATGGAACATGTGTGGGAGAGGAGTGCTTCAGTGAGGAGGTGACCACATTGCCATTAGGGAAGATTGGCCACAATGACAGGCTACATAGGTGAGAGGTCAACAGTCGGAGGTTCCAATTGAGGACGGTGGCAGTTTTCTTTTTACACTGGCATGATCTTTGGCACAGAGAAAAGGAGAAAGGGGCCATGTTCCACAGAGGCAAGCTACTGGGCAGTTTTCATACTGAAAGCTGTTCCTTCCACATCTTCATCCTCTGATTTATGTGTTATCTCCTGTTACTGTGGTGTTGTAGGTGCTGAAGGAGAGGGAGGCACACACACACATCAGGAGCTGAAGATGTGGATGCTGTGTTCATGGCAGCTCTCATCTGTGGGAACACATGAGGCAGCATAGCAGCAAGAAGGACCTGCATGGTCTGCAACACTGCTGCAACACCATTGCAAAGGGCACCCTGGGTGGCAATGAGGGAGTCCTGCTTCTGCTTCATGGACTCTAAGACATTTCCCCCCAGCCTGTTGGGGTCTTCACTCGTGGTACTTGGGATATACATTTGCTCATGCCTGAGGATCATGACACCAGCAATGTCAGCCAGGGACTGCTGGATGTGAAGAGAGCAGAGAGTTGGTGCCTTGTATGAAAGATGAGTTGTCTTCATTTGTACTGAGGCTCCTCATGTCTGCCTCTAGGGTACCCATCTCCACCCACAAAGCATTAGCCAGCTCGTGCTAGTCTCCTACCACAGTATTGTGGAATATAAGTTGTAGGTCCTGGGAGTCCAGGGCTGTGGTAGAGCTGGCAAATGGAGCATGTTGGCTATTGGGTCGACCATCTGGAGATCCCACAAAACTGTCTGTCCTCCTTGCAACTAGAGATGGTGTCTCTATGGCACCCAGAAATTCATGGAGGGTATCTTGATGTATAGTTTGCAGCTGGTCATTCACATCATTGGAAAAGGCCAGGACAGGTATCTTGTCAGGAAGTACGGGATCATCCTCTGCAATGAGATGGAGATATGTTAATGTCGATCTGTGCTAGCTGGTGATATGAGTCATCAGGATGACAACCATAGTGCCTGATTTACATGTTGCATGATGCAGATCGGGGTGTTTCCATGCAACACCCATGGAAGTGTACGGAATTTGTCACAATGCAGAATTTTCAATTCATGGAATGTGTCAGATTCCTATGCCACATCATGTGTGGAATAAATGTGAGATGCAAGGGGGATAAATGTCCACATTTCTCCTCCTTGTCCTTTCTTGCTATGTGTACTGTATCATGTAGCACACATAGATAAATGGAAACACGTTTTGTGTTTGTATCTGTTCATGAAGGTGTCATTCCTACAACACCAGCATACTTGCACCATGGGTGCAAGGGTAACGGCATTGCAGAGTGGAGTGATTTTGTACAGGAAGGGACACCTTACTTAGCATGGCTTTAAATGTTTTAAAGCACAACTGCGCTAGCATTTCTTGTAAATGAGGCCCATTGTTTTTACTGTTATTTCAAACATCGATGTACAGCATTTTGCTGTTTAGTATCATTTTTAGTGTTAGTATGTAATGTATTGTAGTGTTTTATTTTATGGGTTTATTATTATTATTTATTTGTGTTTTTAGTATGATTTTTTTACTTATGAAATTATTGAAATTTGTAAATGTAGTTGTATCAAGGTACATATTTAATTGATGATTTTTTTTGTAGTGGACATTGGGTTTTTAGGGGATAAGGTTGGGGAGATTTTTAAAATATATATGTTTTGAAATTTAAATTTCTAGGTATTAATTGAAAAAATTCATAACTTAATAATTAAAACGTTTACTTTTTTATTTATAGGAATATTTTAATATGTTTTCATTTGATACTAATTAAGGTATATATATTAATGATATTTATATTTTAATTAAAACAATGAAATACAAAATATTTAAAAAGTAAAAATTTAAATTTATCATTTTTTAATTTTTTTAATTCATGATTGCTAATTTTGTATTATGAATTTATTTTTATTTCATTTTTTAATGTTTATAAAATGCAGCACATCTGTTAAACAATATATAATTTTTAATACTAATTAAAATATACATTTTATAACTTAAAATATAAATGTTTATATGAAGGTTTGTAGTTTAAATTAATCTTTTAGATAACATTTTGCTTACTGTTATACCAAAATGTATGACAGAATCAGGATTAATGATAGTGTAGGTGATATTGTTATTTTACATTATGCTGCGTAAAATGTTTTATTTTGAAGGGGCTTTTGTAAATTTCAACATTTTAGTGTTAAGCAGCTTCCCCCAATATGGTTAGACTGGAGGAGGAATTGTAAATGTCACCCCTTTAGTGCCCAATACCTTCCCCAAGTTAATTTAGATTCGAGTGGGAATAGTATATGTCACCCCTTTAGTGTTCAAAGCCTTCACCTAAATTGTTTGAGATTTGAGTGGGATTAGTAAATGTCACCCCTTTAGTGGCCAATACCTTAGATTGGAGTGGGGATAGTACATGTCACCCATTTATTGTACAACACCTTCCCCTAAATTGTTTAGGATTTGAGCGCAAATAGTAAATGTCACCACTGTATTTTCCAACACCTTCCCCAAACTGGTTTAGAATGGATTGAGAACAGTAAATGTCACCCATTTAGTGTTCATCATCTTCCCTAAGTTGCTTTGGATTGCAGTGGGAATGGTAGATGTCACCCCTAGGTGCCCTACACCTTCCCTCAAATTGCTTTAGAATGGAGTGGAAATAGTAAATGTCACCCCCTTAGAGCCGAACGCCTTCACCACATTGGTTTAGATTAGACAAGGAATAGTAAATGTCACCCCTTTAGTGTCTAACATCTTCCTCAAATTGGTTTACATTGGAGTGGGAATAGTAAATGACCCCCTTTAGGGTCCAACACTTTTCCTCAGATGTCACATTTTTAGTATTTAATGGCTTCCCCAAATTGGTTTAGGTTATACTGGGAATAGTAAATGTCACCCCTTTAGTGTCCACCACCTTCCCCCATATTGAATTAGATAGGAAAGGGAATAGTAAATATAACCCTTTTAGTGCCCAATGCCTTCACTAAATTGGTTTGGATTGGAAAGAGAATAGTAAACGTCACCCCTTTACTGTTCAATAGCTTCCTCAAATTGGTTTGGATTAGAGTCGGAATAGGAAATGTCACCTCTTTACTGTCCAACACCTTCCCCAAATTGGTTTAGTTTGGATTTTGATTAGTAAATGTCACCAGTTTAGCATTCATCACCTTCTCCAATTTTGGTTAGATTGGAGTGGGAATAAGAAATGTCACACTTTAGTGCCCAACATTTTCCCCCAAACTGGATTTGAATTGACTAGGAATAGTGAATGCCACCCATTTATTGTCTAACACCTTCCCTAAGTTTTGTAAAATAAAGACATCACAAAATTTTCAATTTTTATTTTTTTCCCTGTTTTTATTTACTCTAGCTTTCTATTTTGCATTATATATACTTCAAGTAAAAATAGTAAAGTTTATAAAGTTAAGTAAATAAAACATTTGCGATTATTTTTTAATATTAAAAATATAAATCATATTTATATACATTTATATGTTGTATATTTTCAACTTTTTATTTTTAACAATTTTTAACATGAAATAACCTTAACATACATATTATCAATATTTTATTAGTATATATCAAATAATTGTACACATTCTATAGTACTATTTATTTTATACTTCAATTTTTGTCATAATTGTTTTAATCATTGTTTGATATGTTTACATGTTTAATTATTTTTAGCAATTTAAAAACAATTTTCAACATTTTAAAATATTTCCCATTCATTTCTACTGGGATTTAGGGGGTCATTACAACCCTGGCGGACGGTGTTAAAGCTGCGGAAATACCGCAAACAGGGCGGCGAACAAAAAAAGGGAATTATGACCCTGGCGGTAACTGGCAACAAAGACAGCCACTTTAACACACCGCCCGCCATGGCAGTACAGACAAGCAGCGCGGCGGTCACCGCCAACAGACAGGCGGGAGACAATGTACCGCCCACACTATTACAACCCGCCAATCCGCCACCTTTTCCGGGGCGGATTCACCGTGGATAAAAACACGGCGGAAACAGCTTTTGCTATAGGAAAACGCTCACCTCAACATACTCCACGAGGAAGGAGGACACCATGGAGGCCGAATTACAAATCCTACCTGCCCTTGTCTTTCTGCTCCTCTACGACCAACAGCTACGTAGGCGCCGAAGACACTGGTGAGTACTGCATCTACGACACAGGGGAGGTAAAAGTTGGGGGACACCCACCAAACAACCCCACCCTCGCATATTACAACATAAACACCAATGCATTCACAAAAACCACAGTAACAACCCACAATCCTCCCGGAAGAATGAAAAGACAATGCGAAATTCAGTCAAACATTGTAATGTGCCAATATATATGTCATACAAAAATATACAGATATATAAATCTCAAAATCACTCTTATTTACACATACAATCCGAGAAGTAGTGCAGATATGTACACAACAATGTCAGTGCACCAACAGTCCAAAAATGCATGGGCGAGGCCCACAAACTATACCTGACCAAAATCGGAGAGAACACTGCCGGGGCATCAGATAGAAACACTACAGGCACCTCAGGGGGAAGGGAAGGGGGGGGGGGGCACCTCAGCCAGATGAATGCAAAGCCAGATCCACGACGGGGCTCCATGCCCATTGATGTATCCTGGGGAGTGCTCAAGGCCACAGTCTCTCAAGTCTATACAGTGGGTGGGTTGCCCACTGTGCCATCCTGGGGAGTGCAAAGCCACAGTCTCTCAAGCCTCTACAGTGGGTGGTTTGCCCACTGTGCCATCCTGGGGAGTGCAAGGCCACAGTCTCTCAAGTAGATGCAGTTCTCTACTGGTACTGGGGGGGACTGGTGCCCAGCCTGGATGAGTCTCCCCGTGAAAGTTCATGTCCTGTCACTGTCCCAGCTGCACATGGGAGAAGGATGCCTGATGTGGCGGCCTTTTCATTCCTACACGGTGCATGCCCTGTTCAGCGGTGCGTTGCCATGGCGGTCTTTGCCCTGTTCAGCGGTGCTTTGCCATGGCGGTCTTTGGACTGGTCAGCGGTGCTTTGCCATGGCGGTTCTGGACTGTTCAGCGGTGCTTTGCCTTGGCGGTTCTGGACTGTTCATCAGTGCTTTGCCATGGCGATCTATGGACTGTTCTGCAGTGCTTTGCCATGGCGGTCTATGGACTGTTCAGCAGTGCTTTGCCATTGCGGTCTATGGACTGTTCAGCGGTGCTTTGCCATGGCGGTCTATGGACGGTTCAGCGGTGCTTTGCCATGGCGGTTCTGGACTGTTCAGCGGTGCTTTGCCATGGCGGTTCTGGACTGTTCAGCGGTGCTTTGCCATGGCGGTCTATGGACTGTTCAGCGGTGCTTTGCCATGGCGGTCTATGGACTGTTCAGCGGTGCTTTGCCATGGCGGTCTACGGACTGTTCAGCGGTGCTTTGCCATGGCGGTCTATGGACTGTTCAGCTGTGCTTTGCCATGGCGGTTCTGATACGGACATTGGTGAGTGGCATGACGATCTCTACACTGGGCATTGGTGTGTGGCATGACGTTCTCTCCAATGGGCATTGGTGGGTGGCATGACGTTCTCTACAATGCGCATTGGTGGGTGGCATGACGTTCTCTATAATGAGCATTGGTGGGTGGCATGACGTTCCATCATTGCCCAGCGTGGCTGTGGCATCCGGGCCCCTCCTGGGCTGTGACTCCGGCAGTGGTTTCTGGACCAGTGACGATACTTGGGTCCTCCTGGGCTGTGACTCCGGTGGTGGTTTCTGGACCAGTGAAGATACTTGGGCCCTCCTGTGCTGTGACTCCGGCGGTGGTCTCCTGACCAGTGACGATACTTGGGCCCTCCTGGGCTGTGACTCCGGCGGTGGTCTCTGGACCAGTGACGATACTTGGGCCCTCCTGGGCTGTGACTCTGGCGGTGGTCTCCGGACCAGTGACGATACTTGGGCCCTCCTGGGCTGTGACTCCGGCGGTAGTCTCCTGACCAGTGACGATACTTGTGCCCTCCTGGGCTGTGACTCTGGCGGTGGCCTCTGGACCAGTGACGATACTTGTGCCCTCCTGGGCTGTGACTCCAGTGGTGGCGGTGGTCTCCTGACCAGTGACGATACTTGTGCCCTCCTGGGCTGTGACTCCGGCGGTGGTCTCTGGACCAGTGACGATACTTATGCCCTCCTGGGCTCTGACTCTGGCGGTGGCGGTGGTCTCTTGACCAGTGACGATACTTGTGCCCTCCTGGGCTGTGACTCTGGCGGTGGTCTCTGGACCAGTGACGATACTTGGGCCCTCCTGGGCTGTGACTCCGGCGGTGGTCTCTGGACCAGTGACGACAGTGCTGGTGGTTGTGTCTGGACCGCCGGAAATGATGGCGTACTTCTCCGCCGTGACACTCACAACAGGCTGGGCAGACTTCCTCTGGACCTTCCCCACCTTTGTTGGAGTTACAGCTGACTCACCAATCCCCTTCGAACCAATGTCACTTGTTGTCCCAGCAGGAGTTCTAACACGGTCCCGTTGTCCACTCTCCAATTTTAGAGCCTTTACAGGTGGTGGGCTGCCAGTGGCTTGGCTCCGGGTCCTACTGCCTGCCCTGGTGGCCGGTGCACTCCACAAACCTTGAACAGGCACCACTGGTATTGGAAGCTTTTTGGCTGAGGCGCTACAACGAGACTGATGAATTGGAGGGGGGGTGGGGGCAAAAAGGTCAATTTGACATAAGGACAGTTTCTGACGGACACTGGGATGGGTAGCTGGAGGGGGTCTGGGAGTGGAGGAAGAGGAGGTGGTTGTAGTAGGTGTCACTTTAGCTGTTTTGGGTGAAGGTGCAGGTACTGGAGGCTGTCGTGAGGTGGATGGATGTTGGGTGAGTGATTGCCGGCATTTGTGTACTTTGGGAGGGGGCGTCACAGACACACTGGGAGAGGACACAAGGGACGTGTAAATGGGAGTGGAGGTGGTGAGTGCAGGTGAGCGGCTTGTGGTGCTGGGTGTCCTGGTGCGAGTCCTAGTGCCTGTAGATGTGGTGCATGCAGGTGTGTGTGTAGACGAGACTGGGAGGGAGGAGGGAGAAGAGGAGAAGGGGGACACAGTGGGGACAGTGGATGTTGCTATGTCTGTATGTGGGTGGGGCTTGCGTGAGTGCCTGTGGTGTGTGTGGTGCCTAGGTTTGCTTGAGCTACTTGTGTGTGTTGACTTGTGTGCATGCTGGTCTGTAGGTGTGCTTGGGATGGGCTGGGGTACAGGGGATTGGGACTGGGTGGAGGAAGTTGGAGGGAGGAGGCTGGACACAGGGACAATGGCTGCCATCAGTGCTGAGGCCAGAGATTGCAGGGTTCGCTGAAGGACAGCCTGATCAGAATGAATGCCCTCCAGGAATGCATTACTGTGTTGCAACTCTCGTTCTACACCCTGGATGGCATTCACAATGGTAGACTGCCCAACAGTGAGTGACCTGAGGAGGTCAATGGCCTCCTCACTGAGGGCAGCAGGGGTGACTGGGGCAGGGCCTGAGGTGCCTGGGGCGAAGGTGATGCCCACCCTCCTGGGTGAGCGGGCACGGGGCGAACGGTGAGGGGCTGCTGGGAGGGCAGTGCTGGTAGGGGAGGTGGCGGCTGTACCTGTAGAAGTGAGGCACACAGATGGTGCCGCCACCACAGGGGAGCTCCCATCGGCGAACGAGTCCATGTCGCTGGTTGGTGATCCGGTGGCCGATGTGAAGCTCCCCTCGCCATCCGTCCCACTGGTGCATTCAGAGTCTGTGGTGTGGCCCTCCATGGCCATGTGGGATGCAGCTCCCTCGTGCTCCGGTGCCACTGTACTTCCGCCTGATGATGCTGATGTACAAAAGGACAGGGAGAGCAGGAAAAGGGGGGGAGACAGAAGAAAGAGAGTTTTAGTGCATGGCATTCCGCTACCGTTGGCGGACAAGACAGACGCAGCAGCCCCCTGCATTACACCGTGCTCCTGTTCTCTGCACATGCAATTTCTGGGATATGGCCTAGATGGCAATGGTGGACATCTGCGCACATGGATGCCACAGGGGCAACTATACCTCAACTTGGCACTCTGCTGAGGTGGGGTAGAGTGCCACATGGCCTACATTACGGAGGGGCCTTGCCTACCGAATTCGCCCTGGCCTAGGGACACCCACAGCCCACCTCCCCCACCCAGACCCCTCCATTGCACGCAAAGTCCGCAGAATGAGGTTGTACTCACCCCCTTGTGTCTGCTGTGATGTCCTCAAGCGCCCATCCAACTCCGGGTAGGCCACCGCCAGGATCCGGAACATCAGGGGGTCATGGTGCGACGGGCACCCTCCCACTTTGGGAGGCCATCCCCAGCTGGGCCTCCGCCGTCTTTTTGCTGCAGCGGCGAATGTCCTCCCATCTCTTCCGGCAGTGGGTGCCCCGTCTCTGGTGGGCCCCCAGGGTCCGGACCTCCTTGGCGATGGCATGCCAAATGTCCCTCTTCTGGTGGGCGCTGACCTACATGACATGCACAAGGGAAGAGGTACAGTCATTACTAACTGCTCCGTCAATGTGAGTGGCCCCCTCCCTACTCTGGCCATGTGGTCCATTCATTCCCATGCATAACTGTTCTATGTACTCTGCCCCCTTCCCTCTTCCACCCAGCCCTCTCCACCCAGGCCTAGCCCATACAACGTGCTCCCTCTGTACTAACCTGTTGGTCTGGTGGAGCGTTGAGTAGCGTGTACTGGGGGAGGACCCCATCCACACGTTTCTCAAACTGCTGTGCAGTTAAGGCAGGGGCCCTTTCCCCAGACGCAGCAGCCATCGTCGCTTCCAGCCCGAGGTCACAGCAGCACTAGCAGTGTAGGTCCTCTCCTGTCGAAGGTCAGGTATCTAGTGATTGAACAGATAGAAAATGGCGGTGACGTCCGTGGCGGTGATGTCCGCGGCGGTGACGTCCGCGGCGGTGCTCATCATCACCGCCAGCGCACCTGTTCATTGGCTCCTGGGACCCATAGGGTCCAATGTTAACCAATGCAGCATTGCGCCGCGGTCTACGACCGCCTACCACGACGGTGTGCAACGCCAGCGCAGTTACCCCACAATCCCATTGTCCCAGTTTAGAGGTCAGGCAGCCGCCATTTCAGGGGCCCACATGGCTTCATTTACTACTGCGTCACACATAGCTAGGCCTACACTCAACACACATACAGGAAGGGTTTTGTGTCTGGTGTAGTCTTGTGTGTAACAATGGGTACATACCTGGAGGAATAATGACTGGTTCTTCGCTGATGTCCTTCGTAGGCACCGTCAGCTGGGACATATGAGAATATGGCGGAATCCTCCGGTGTACCGACCGCTGGTGGACCTGTTGACAATGGAAGAAAGACATGTCATCGTCACCTACAGGTTTGACCATGCCACTATCCAGGAACTATGTATCCAGTTGGAGCCAGACCTGATGTCACCGATCCTCCATCCGACTGGAATCCCCCCTGACGTACAGGTGCTGTCAGTGCTCCATTTCCTTGCAAGTGGGTCATTTCAGACAACAGTGGCCATGGCATCAGGGATGTACCAGCCTATGTTTTCCAACGTCTTGTCAAGAGTGTTGTCTGCCCTGCTGAAACACGTAAGGAGAGACATCATATTCCCTCAGGTGGAGGATTTACCTACAGTGAAAGGTGACTTCTATGCCCTTGGACATATCCCCAACGTCATAGGTGCCATTGATGGGACCCATGTAGCTCTGGTCCCCCCGCAGGAGTGAACAGGTGTCCAGGAACAGGAAGAGTTATCATTCTATGAATGTCCAGATGGTCTGTTTGGCAGACCAGTACATCTTGCAGGTAAATGCTATGTTCCCTGGCTCAGTGCATGACGCCTACATCCTGCGCAATAGCAGCATCCCTGATATGATGGGTCAACTCCAGAGGGACCGTGTATGGCTATTGGGGGACTCTGGTTACCCCAACCTTTCCTGGCTATTGACCCCAGTGAGGAATCCCAGGACCAGGGCAGAGGAACGGTACAATGATGCCCATGGGCGGACTAGGAGGGTTATCGAATGCACCTTCGGCCTCCTTAAGGCCAGGTTCAGGTGCCTCCATATGACAGGTGGATCCCTATTCTACTCACCGAAGAAGGTGTGCGACATCATCGTTACCTGCTCCATGCTCCATAATTTGGCATTGCGACGCCAGGTGCCTTTTCTGCAGGAGGATGATCCAGATGACGGTGTTGTAGCAGCTGTGGAGCCTGTGGAGCCTGTGGACAGTGATGAGGATGAAGCTGAGGAAGAAGAAAACGACAACAGGGATTCAGTCATACAGCAATATTTCCAGTGACACACAGGTGAGAACATTTTCTGGTTTAACATTACATTAACTTTCACAGGTCTACCTCTATCCTGTACCTACATTTCACTCACTATTTGTTAATTGAGTTGTACCCTTCCATTTCAGTTTCACAAGTGTGGTAACCTACGTGTCAACTGCTTGCATCCTTCAAGGGCTTGTGATGTGTGACATAGGTATGTTAGCCTTACAATGGGTAACCCATTATGACACTGTGATTGATAATACAAAGTACCAAATCATAGACTGACTCCAGATTTTTTGGTGTTTCAAGGGTGTTTATTTAAGTGCTCAAAAAATGAAGGGGGGTTGTAAAATGGTGATGGGTGATGGTGGAGGAATGTCCATGGCAGAGTCCAGTCTATTAGTCTCACAGGTGCACTGCCCATCTGGGCATAGTAAGTGGAGCTGGGGCAGTTCGAATATGGACAGGGTAACAAAGTGGGACAGTGGGAGGACAATCAGGGTGGTCTTATTTCCTGGCGGGGGTCTTGCCATCTTGCTCTGTCCTGTTCCTGGATCTCAGGGACCGCTTGCGTGGTGGTTGTCCGTCTGCAGGGGGTGGGGTTCTGGTGTGGTGGTCCTGTGGCGTGGCATCCTGTCCACTAGCGCCGGCGGAGGTGGTGGGCAGTTCATCGTCGTGGCTAGTGTCAGGGGCCCCTTGGAGTGCCACGGTGTCCCTCAAGGTCTTTTGAATGTCCGTCAGCACCCCTACGATGGTGCCCAGGGCAGAGACGATGGTCCTGAGCTCCTCCCTGAACCCCAAATACTGTTCCTCCTGCAGGCCCAGGGTCTCCTGCAACTTCTCCAGGACCATCGCCATCGTCTCCTGGGAGTGGTGGTATGCTCCCATGATGGAGGAGAGGGCCTCGTGGAGAGTTGGTTCCCTTGGCCTGTCCTCCCTCTGTCGCGCAGCAGCCATCCCAGTTCCCAGGTGTTCCTGTGCCTCCGTACCCTGGACCGTGTGCCCACTACCACTGCCCCCAGGTCCCTGTTGTTGTTGGGGTGGTGGGTTACCCTGGGTGCCCTGTAGTGGTGGACACACTGCTGATTGACCTGTCCTGGGTAGGGAGGTTTGGGCCCGCTGGGTGGGTGCTGTGCTGGTGTTACCAGAGGGTGGCAGCTCGGTGTTGGGCTGTGGCTGGGCAAGGGGAACCGACTGTCCTGAGGCCCACGATGGTCCGGGCTGGTCATCAAGATCCAGTGGGGCAGAGCTGCTGTTGTCACTGTGGGCCTCTTCTGGGGGTGGAGTGGTGTTGTCTGGACCCTCTGGTGTGGTGACGGTCCTTCGGGTTCCTGCAGGGGTATGAGAACATGATTATTGCATGTGTGTGTTTCATGGTGTGCAATGGGTGGGTGTTTGTGTACCCCAGTGCAAGCATTCCTGTGTGGGGGCTTGTGTGATGATGGTTGGGGGGGTGTTCTGGGTATGTGCAGTGAGCATGCTTTAGTGAAGGGTGCCCATGCTTAGTTGTGTCATGAAGGGCTTGGTGTTGGGATGGGTGATTTGTGTTCTGGGTACATTAGTGAGGATTTAGGGTAATAGGGGAGGGTGTGAGGGTGGGGGTGTGTGATAGCATGCAGGTAGGGTTGGGGATGTGATAGTTAAGATTTGACTTACCAGTGTCCCATCCTCCACCGACTCCTCCGAGGCCCTCAGGATGCAAGATGGTCAAGACTTGCTCCTCCCATGTTGTTAGTTGTGGGGGAGGAGGTGGGGGTCTGCCGCCAGTCCGCTGCACCGCGATGTTGTGCCTGGATACCGTGGAACGCACCTTCCCCCGTAGGTCGTTACACCTCTTCTTGATGTCCTCCCAATTTCTTGGGTGCTGTCCCACGGCGTTCACCCTGTCCACTATTCTGCGCCATAACTCCATCTTCCTGGCTATTGATGTGTGCTGTACCTGTGAGCCACATAGCTGTGGCTCTACCCGTACGATTTCCTCCACCATGACCCTGAGCTCCTCCTCGGAGAAGCGGGGGTGTCTTTGGCGTGACATGGGGTGGTGTGTGTGAGGTGTGGGGTGGTGTATGTGGTGATGAGTGTGGTGAGTGTAATGGTATGTGGTGTTTTGTGCGTGGATGTTGTGTGGGTGATGGTGTTGTGTGCCTCTGTGTGATGGGGTTGTCCATAGCTGTGCTCTCTCTCTGGCCTTCTCTCAGAACTTCTGGTTGTAGGTGTTTGTGGGTGATGTGGGTGTGTGTTTTATATTGTGTTTGGTGTGTGGGAGTGTTGTTTGTATGTGTATTAGGTGTGTGTATTTGGATTTGTCCAATGTGGTGGTGTTTTGGAGATGTGTGTGTATTTTGAGCGCAGCGGTGTGTACCGCCAATGGAATACTGCGGTTGAAAGACCTCTGCGTGGATTCGTGGGTCGTAATAGCATGTGCGTGTTTCTGTTGGCGTGGAGGTGGAGGATTTGTTTCCGCATGTTTATCACTGACCTTTGGTGTGGCGGTGTTGTGTGGGTGTCAGAATTTCGGCGGGTTCCGTGATGTGTGTCATACTAGCTGTGGCGGTCTACCGAGGCCGCTGCGGTGTATTGGCGGTCTTCTGCATGGCGGTAAGCGCCTTATACCACCAATGTTGTAATGACCCCCTTACTCTTTTTTTAGTTTCATTTAGCACTTAGGCCCATATTTATACTTTTTTAACACTGCGTTTGTACCGCTTTTTGATGCAAACCCGGCGCTAAAGAAGTACAAATATGGGCCTCATTTTTTTTACTGCAACATTCTATTTTGTAATCTATGCTAGGGGTTTTAATGGTGGGTGGTTTAGGAGGGATGTGTGAAAGTTAGTTTTAGTATAGTTTTTCGGGTTTTTGCATATTTGAATGTATTGCTGTTAGTGGTTTTCACAAGTTTGTTTTGTGTTTTTGTATAGTGTTTTAGTGATGTGTCATTATGCTATGTTAAATTGTGGGATAGTAGTTATATATTGATGTTCAATTGTTATGTATAATTATTTTTGGGAATGTAATTTGTTTTGGGGTGGGTTTTTTGATTTGCTTTACACTTTTTTTCTTACAGGGAATCAGTTTTTGTTTAAGATAAACTAATGGTTTTTACTTTGACCTCCTTTCTTAGGGGTTTCCTGGAACAGTTCTTTTTAAAACACTTTTTCATTTTTTTTTTATGGAACCAGGATACTTTGAATTGCTATGAGAGATTTGGGGGATTTTTGAATTCACTTGCCTTATTTTTGGTGAATTACTATTTTTTATGACATGGAGACAGAGAAAAATCTGCAGCTACAGAACAGTACATTTTCTTTCTTTCATTTACTTTGGATGACAAATGTGATATGATCTTGCTTATGTAAAATTTATGGGATTGTTATGTGCAATTATTTGGTTTATGAATTATAATTATTTTATGCTATGGATTGTTTGCTTTTACCTATTTTGATTGGTGATAGTTATATTTTTTTAAATGATGTATATATTTTTTTTAATATCAGTCTTCATTAATATTGCAATTTTAAATAATTGCTTGACTGATCTAGTAAAATATTATATTTATTGTTTAAAGAATTATTTGATACGTAGGTTTTGAGTTTGTCATAGTTTTTGAGTACTTTGGTAGTTTAATGTTTATTTTATATTATGCTTTTGGCTATCATATCTAGGAATCTATTCATTTGTTGTTTATAAAGTGCTTGACTTAAATTGTAGCATGTCATGCATTTTTTTGGTTTCTTTAGCAAGTTTAGGGGCTGACAGATTGCTCCATTTATAGCTCTTGGCAGCTTTGTTGTTTTTGTACCACTTCTATAAATTTGTATAATAAAGGTTGAGTTCTACTTATTGTGGATTGGAAGGAGTTGTGCAATCCTTTCACTGCGTTGCTTGTTTTGAATTCCTGGGCCAAGGTGTTGGCATAGACGTTTCACCGTGGTATTTGTAATTTGGGTTGGCCTATGTGTCCAGAGTAATGCAGTCTTTCAACCCAAGTGTCTTCAAAATAGTCCATTAGGGGACTAAGGGCATCATTATGAAAGCAATTGCGGCAGTCCGACCACCATTGGCTTAGAGGTCAGATCAGTGTATTACGATGTTGGAGTCCCAAAGAGCAAAGACTGCCATAGTCCCGCTGACACTGCCGGCTGCCGCAGAGACAAGACAGGACAACAAAGCAAATAGAGCCAGTGTTTCTGCCAGGCACATTATGATGTTGCACACTGCCAATGTGATTTTGGCGGTCCAACCACCACATCTCAGCAGGTGAAAACGGAGACTATAAAGGAAGCAACTCACCCACAGGCAGCGTTACACATCCTGTGCCACCATGGAGAACAATAAACCGTGGACACAACTCACAGTAAGAACACACACCTACCCATGTCATTAAGCTAAAAAAAAAGATTGTTGCTCCGCCATCCACATGATATGGGAGTCACATAGCATGTGTCATTGTGTCCACAGTTGGAGTCTTTCACAAAGAAGGACACATTCACAGCCATTAAACACTCCCTTTAGGCAGATCACACTCCACATAAACACACATCTGCCCATCTCAGGCACAGGGGCAGTGAAGTGAACAGAACATTGTGTCACACAACAGCAACATCCCACATAACTCAAATTACACCCACACATTGATCACATGCTATGAACTGTCTTCACATTGAAGACACATATTGTATTGTATTGTATTGTAATCGTATTTATATAGCGCTTACTACACCTGACTAGGTGTCAAAGCGCTTTTCGGTGAGTAGCACGCTACTCTGGAACCCAGCAAGAATTAGTGATGGATTAGTATGGGGAAATAATGAGTACAGTTTTAGTATTATTATGAGTTAATTTGAGCCGTGGATATGAGAGTTTGTTAGTTAGATTGACTGTAGTAATGGAGGTTGTGGAGGAGGACAGAAATCCAGAAGTGTTAACCCCTTCGCTGCCAGGCCTTTTCCCCCTCCTGTGCCAGGACTTTTTTTGCCTATTTGGGGCAGTTCGCGCTTAGGCCCTCATAACTTTTTGTCCACATAAGCTAACCAAGCCAAATTTGCGTCCTTTTTTTCCAACATCCTAGGGATTCTAGAGGTACCCAGACTTTGTGGGTTCCCTTGAAGGAGGCCAAGAAATTGGCCAAAATACAGTGAAAATTTCGTTTTTTTCAAAAAAATTGGAAAAAGTGGCTGCAGAAGAAGGCTTGTGGTTTTTCCCCTGAAAATGGCATCAACAAAGGGTTTGCGGTGCTAAACTCAGCAGCTTCCCAGCTTTCAGGAACAGGCAGACTTGAATCAGAAAACCCAATTTTTCAACACAATTTTGGTATTTTACTGGGACATACCCCATTTTTGCAATTGTTTGTGCTTTCAGCCTCCTTCCAGTCAGTGACAGAAATGGGCATGAAACCAATGCTGGATCCCAGACACCTAAACATTTCTGAAAAGTAGACAAAATTCTGAATTCAGCAAGGGGTCATTTGTGTAGATCCTACAAGGGTTTCCTACAGAAAATAACAACTGAAAAAGAAAAATATTGAAATTGAGGTGAAAAAAACATAAATGTTTCTCTACGTTTTACTCTGTAACTTTTCCCTGCAATGTCAGATTATCGAAAGCAATATACCGTTATGTCTGCTGGACTCCTCTGGTTGCGGGGATATATAGGGCTTGTAGGTTCATCAAGAACCCAAGGAACCCAGAGCCAATAAATGAGCTGCACCCTGACGTGCGTTTTCATTCTATACCGGGTATACAGCAATTCATTTGCTGAAATATAAAGAGTAAAAAATAGCTATCAAGAAAACCTTTGCATTTCCAAAAAGGGCACAAGATAAGGTGCTGAGCAGCAGTGGTTATTTGCACATCTCTGAATTCCGGGGTGACCATACAAGCATGTGAATTATAGGGAATTTCTCAAATAAATGTCTTTTTTACACACTCTCCTATATTTGGAAGGAAAAAATGTAGAGAAAGACAAGGGGCAATAGCACTTGTTTTGCTAATCTATGTTCCCCCAAGTCTCCCGATAAAAATGATACCTCACTTGCGTGGGTAGGCCTAGCGCCCGCGACAGGAAACGCCCCAAAGCGCAACGTGGACACATCCAAAATTTTGGGAGAAAACAGAGGTGTTTCTTGCGAAGTGCCTACCTGTAGATTTTGGCCTCTAGCTCAGCCGGCACCTAGGGAAACCTACCAAACCTGTGCATTTCTGAAAACTAGAGACCTAGGGGAATCCAAGGAGGGGTGACTTGCGGGGCTCGGACCAGGTTCTGTTACCCAGAATCCTTTGCAAACCTCAAAATTTGGCTAAAAAAACACATGTCCCTCACATTTTTGTGGCAGAAAGTTCTGGAATCTGAGAGGAGCTACAAATTTCCTTCCACCCAGCGTTCCCCCAAGTCTCCCGATAAAAATGATACCTCACTTGCGTGGGTAGGCCTAGCGCCGGCGACAGGAAACACCCCAAAACGCAACGTGGACACATCCTAAATTTTGGGAGAAAACAGAGGTGTTTTTTGCAAAGTGCCTACCTGTAGATTTTGGCCTCTAGCTCAGCCGGCACCTAGGGAAACCTACCAAACCTGTGCATTTCTGAAAACTAGAGACCTAGGGGTATCCAAGGAGGGGTGACTTGCGGGGCTCGGACCTGGTTCTGTTACCCAGAATCCTTTGCAAACCTCAAAATTTGGCTAAAAAAACACATGTTCCTCACATTTCTGTGGCAGAAAGTTCTGGAATCTGAGAGGAGCTACAAATTTTCTTCCACCCAGCGTTCCCCTAAGTCTCCCGATAAAAATGATACCTCACTTGAGTGGGTAGGCCTAGCGCCGGCGACAGGAAACACCCCAAAGCGCAACGTGGACACATCCTAAATTTTGGAAAAAAACAGATGTGTTTTTTGCGAAGTGCCTACCTGTAGATTTTGGCCTCTAGCTCAGCCGGCACCTAGGGAAACCTACCAAACCTGTGCATTTCTGAAAACTAGAGACGTAGGGGAATCCAAGGAGGGGTGACTTGCGGGGCTCGGACCAGGTTCTGTTACCCAGAATCCTTTGCATACCTCAAAATTTGGCTAAAAAAACACATGTTCCTCATATTTCTGTGGCAGAAAGTTCTGGAATCTGAGAGGAGCTACAAATTTCCTTCCACCCAGCGTTCCCCCAAGTCTCCCGATAAAAATGATACCTCACTTGCGTGGGTAGGCCTAGCGCCGGCGACAGGAAACACCCCAAAGCGCAACGTGGACACATCCTAAATTTTGGAAAAAAACAGAGGTGTTTTTTGCGAAGTGCCTACCTGTAGATTTTGGCCTCTAGCTCAGCCGGCACCTAGGGAAACCTACCAAACCTGTGCATTTCTGAAAACTAGAGACCTAGGGGAATCCAAGGAGGGGTGACTTGCGGGGCTCGGACCAGGTTCTGTTACCCAGAATCCTTTGCAAACCTCAAAATTTGGCTAAAAAAACACATGTTCCTCACATTTCTGTGGCAGAAAGTTCTGGAATCTGAGAGGAGCTACAAATTTCCTTCCACCCAGCGTTCCCCCAAGTCTCCCGATAAAAATGATACCTCACTTGCATGGGTAGGCCTAGCGCCGGCGACAGGAAACACCCCAAAGCGCAACGTGGACACATCCTAAATTTTGAAAAAAAACAGAGGTGTTTTTTGCGAAGTGCCTACCTGTAGATTTTGGCCTCTAGCTCAGCCGGCACCTAGGGAAACCTACCAAACCTGTGTGTTTCTGAAAACTAGAGACCTAGGGGAATCCAAGGAGGGGTGAAGTGCGGGGCTCGGACCAGGTTCTGTTACCCAGAATCCTTTGCAAACCTCAAAATTTGGCTAAAAAAACACATGTTCCTCACATTTCTGTGGCAGAAAGTTCTGGAATCTGAGAGGAGCTACAAATTTCCTTCCACCCAGCGTTCCCCCAAGTCTCCCGATAAAAATGATACCTCACTTGCGTGGGTAGGCCTAGCGCCGGCGACAGGAAACACCCCAAAGCGCAACGTGGACACATCCTAAATTTTGGAAAAAAACAGAGGTGTTTTTTGCGAAGTGCCTACCTGTAGATTTTGGCCTCTAGCTCAGCCGGCACCTAGGGAAACCTACCAAACCTATGCATTTCTGAAAACTAGAGACCTAGGGGAATCCAAGGAGGGGTGACTTGCGGGGCTCGGAGCAGGTTCTGTTACCCAGAATCCTTTGCAAACCTCAAAATTTGGCTAAAAAAACACATGTTCCTCACATTTCTGTGGCAGAAAGTTCTGGAATCTGAGAGGAGCTACAAATTTCCTTCCACCCAGCGTTCCCCCAAGTCTCCCGATAAAAATGATACCTCACTTGCGTGGGTAGGCCTAGCGCCCGCGACAGGAAACGCCCCAAAGCGCAACGTGGACACATCCAAAATTTTGGGAGAAAACAGAGGTGTTTTTTGCGAAGTGCCTACCTGTAGATTTTGGCCTCTAGCTCAGCCGGCACCTAGGTAAACCTACCAAACCTGTGCATTTCTGAAAACTAGAGACCTAGGGGAATCCAAGGAGGGGTGACTTGCGGGGCTCGGACCAGGTTCTGTTACCCAGAATCCTTTGCAAACCTCAAAATTTGGCTAAAAAAACACATGTTCCTCACATTTCTGTGGCAGAAAGTTCTGGAATCTGAGAGGAGCTACAAATTTCCTTCCACCCAGCGTTCCCCCAAGTCTCCCGATAAAAATGATACCTCACTTGCGTGGGTAGGCCTAGCGCCCGCGACAGGAAACGCCCCAAAGCGCAACGTGGACACATCCAAAATTTTGGGAGAAAACAGAGGTGTTTTTTGCGAAGTGCCTACCTGTAGATTTTGGCCTCTAGCTCAGCCGGCACCTAGGTAAACCTACCAAACCTGTGCATTTCTGAAAACTAGAGACCTAGGGGAATCCAAGGAGGGGTGACTTGCGGGGCTCGGACCAGGTTCTGTTACCCAGAATCCTTTGCAAACCTCAAAATTTGGCTAAAAAAACACATGTTCCTCACATTTCTGTGGCAGAAAGTTCTGGAATCTGAGAGGAGCTACAAATTTCCTTCCACCCAGCGTTCCCCCAAGTCTCCCGATAAAAATGATACCTCACTTGCGTGGGTAGGCCTAGCGCCGGCGACAGGAAACACCCCAAAACGCAACGTGGACACATCCTAAATTTTGGGAGAAAACAGAGGTGTTTTTTGCGAAGTGCCTACCTGTAGATTTTGGCCTCTAGCTCAGCCGGCACCTAGGGAAACCTACCAAACCTGTGCATTTCTGAAAACTAGAGACCTAGGGGAATCCAAGGAGGGGTGACTTGCGGGGCTCGGACCTGGTTCTGTTACCCAGAATCCTTTGCAAACCTCAAAATTTGGCTAAAAAAACACATGTTCCTCACATTTCTGTGGCAGAAAGTTCTGGAATCTGAGAGGAGCTACAAATTTCCTTCCACCCAGCGTTCCCCCAAGTCTCCCGATAAAAATGATACCTCACTTGCGTGGGTAGGCCTAGCGCCGGCGACAGGAAACACCCCAAAGCGCAACGTGGACACATCCTAAATTTTGGAAAAAAACAGAGGTGTTTTTTGCGAAGTGCCTACCTGTAGATTTTGGCCTCTAGCTCAGCCGGCACCTAGGGAAACCTACCAAACCTATGCATTTCTGAAAACTAGAGACCTAGGGGAATCCAAGGAGGGGTGACTTGCGGGGCTCGGAGCAGGTTCTGTTACCCAGAATCCTTTGCAAACCTCAAAATTTGGCTAAAAAAACACATGTTCCTCACATTTCTGTGGCAGAAAGTTCTGGAATCTGAGAGGAGCTACAAATTTCCTTCCACCCAGCGTTCCCCCAAGTCTCCCGATAAAAATGATACCTCACTTGCGTGGGTAGGCCTAGCGCCCGCGACAGGAAACGCCCCAAAGCGCAACGTGGACACATCCAAAATTTTGGGAGAAAACAGAGGTGTTTTTTGCGAAGTGCCTACCTGTAGATTTTGGCCTCTAGCTCAGCCGGCACCTAGGTAAACCTACCAAACCTGTGCATTTCTGAAAACTAGAGACCTAGGGGAATCCAAGGAGGGGTGACTTGCGGGGCTCGGACCAGGTTCTGTTACCCAGAATCCTTTGCAAACCTCAAAATTTGGCTAAAAAAACACATGTTCCTCACATTTCTGTGGCAGAAAGTTCTGGAATCTGAGAGGAGCTACAAATTTTCTTCCACCCAGCGTTCCCCCAAGTCTCCCGATAAAAATGATACCTCACTTGCGTGGGTAGGCCTAGCGCCCGCGACAGGAAACGCCCCAAAGCGCAACGTGGACACATCCAAAATTTTGGGAGAAAACAGAGGTGTTTTTTGCGAAGTGCCTACCTGTAGATTTTGGCCTCTAGCTCAGCCGGCACCTAGGTAAACCTACCAAACCTGTGCATTTCTGAAAACTAGAGACCTAGGGGAATCCAAGGAGGGGTGACTTGCGGGGCTCGGACCAGGTTCTGTTACCCAGAATCCTTTGCAAACCTCAAAATTTGGCTAAAAAAACACATGTTCCTCACATTTCTGTGGCAGAAAGTTCTGGAATCTGAGAGGAGCTACAAATTTCCTTCCACCCAGCGTTCCCCCAAGTCTCCCGATAAAAATGATACCTCACTTGCGTGGGTAGGCCTAGCGCCGGCGACAGGAAA
Organism: Pleurodeles waltl; assembly: GCF_031143425.1. Lineage (NCBI taxonomy): Eukaryota > Metazoa > Chordata > Amphibia > Caudata > Salamandridae > Pleurodeles > Pleurodeles waltl. The sequence continues at coordinate 508,741,632 of NC_090444.1, read as the reverse complement.
CACCCCAAAACGCAACGTGGACACATCCTAAATTTTGGGAGAAAACAGAGGTGTTTTTTGCGAAGTGCCTACCTGTAGATTTTGGCCTCTAGCTCAGCCGGCACCTAGGGAAACCTACCAAACCTGTGCATTTCTGAAAACTAGAGACCTAGGGGAATCCAAGGAGGGGTGACTTGCGGGGCTCGGACCTGGTTCTGTTACCCAGAATCCTTTGCAAACCTCAAAATTTGGCTATAAAAACACATGTTCCTCACATTTCTGTGGCAGAAAGTTCTGGAATCTGAGAGGAGCTACAAATTTCCTTCCACCCAGCGTTCCCCCAAGTCTCCCGATAAAAATGATACCTCACTTGCGTGGGAAGGCCTAGCGCCGGCGACAGGAAACACCCCAAAGCGCAACGTGGACACATCCTAAATTTTGGAAAAAAACAGATGTGTTTTTTGCGAAGTGCCTACCTGTAGATTTTGGCCTCTAGCTCAGCCGGCACCTAGGGAAACCTAACAAACCTGTGCATTTCTGAAAACGAGAGACCTAGGGGAATCCAAGGAGGGGTGACTTGCGGGGCTCGGACCAGGTTCTGGTACCCAGAATCCTTTGCATACCTAAAAATTTGGCTAAAAAAACACATGTTCCTCATATTTCTGTGGCAGAAAGTTCTGGAATCTGAGAGGAGCTACAAATTTCCTTCCACCCAGCGTTCCCCCAAGTCTCCCGATAAAAATGATACCTCACTTGCGTGGGTAGGCCTAGCGCCGGCGACAGGAAACACCCCAAAGCGCAACGTGGACACATCCTAAATTTTGGAAAAAAATCAGAGGTGTTTTTTGCGAAGTGCCTACCTGTAGATTTTGGCCTCTAGCTCAGCCGGCACCTAGGGAAACCTACCAAACCTGTGCATTTCTGAAAACTAGAGACCTAGGGGAATCCAAGGAGTGGTGACTTGCGGGGCTCGGACCAGGTTCTGTTACCCAGAATCCTTTGCAAACCTCAAAATTTGGCTAAAAAAACACATGTTCCTCACATTTCTGTGGCAGAAAGTTCTGGAATCTGAGAGGAGCTACAAATTTCCTTCCACCCAGCTTTCCCCCAAGTCTCCCGATAAAAATGATACCTCACTTGCATGGGTAGGCCTAGCGCCGGCGACAGGAAACACCCCAAAGCGCAACGTGGACACATCCTAAATTTTGAAAAAAAACAGAGGTGTTTTTTGCGAAGTGCCTACCTGTAGATTTTGGCCTCTAGCTCAGCCGGCACCTAGGGAAAGCTACCAAACCTGTGTGTTTCTGAAAACTAGAGACCTAGGGGAATCCAAGGAGGGGTGAAGTGCGGGGCTCGGACCAGGTTCTGTTACCCAGAATCCTTTGCAAACCTCAAAATTTGGCTAAAAAAACACATGTTCCTCACATTTCTGTGGCAGAAAGTTCTGGAATCTGAGAGGAGCTACAAATTTCCTTCCACCCAGCGTTCCCCCAAGTCTCCCGATAAAAATTATGCCTCACTTGCGTGGGTAGGCCTAGCGCCGGCGACAGGAAACACCCCAAAGCGCAACGTGGACACATCAAAAATTTTGGAAAAAAACAGAGGTGTTTTTTGCGAAGTGCCTACCTGTAGATTTTGGCCTCTAGCTCAGCCGGCACCTAGGGAAACCTACCAAACCTGTGCATTTCTGAAAACTAGAGACCTAGGGGAATCCAAGGAGGGGTGACTTGCGGGGCTCGGACCAGGTTCTGTTACCCAGAATCCTTTGCAAACCTCAAAATTTGGCTAAAAAAACACATGTTCCTCACATTTCTGTGGCAGAAAGTTCTGGAATCTGAGAGGAGCTACAAATTTCCTTCCACCCAGCGTTCCCCCAAGTCTCCCGATAAAAATGATACCTCACTTGCGTGGGTAGGCCTAGCGCCGGCGACAGGAAACACCCCAAAGCGCAACGTGGACACATCCTAAATTTTGGAAAAAAACAGAGGTGTTTTTTGCGAAGTGCCTACCTGTAGATTTTGGCCTCTAGCTCAGCCGGCACCTAGGGAAACCTACCAAACCTATGCATTTCTGAAAACTAGAGACCTAGGGGAATCCAAGGAGGGGTGACTTGCGGGGCTCGGAGCAGGTTCTGTTACCCAGAATCCTTTGCAAACCTCAAAATTTGGCTAAAAAAACACATGTTCCTCACATTTCTGTGGCAGAAAGTTCTGGAATCTGAGAGGAGCTAAAAATTTCCTTCCACCCAGCGTTCCCCCAAGTCTCCCGATAAAAATGATACCTCACTTGCGTGGGTAGGCCTAGCGGCGGCGACAGGATACACCCCAAAGCGCAACGTGGACACATCCTAAATTTTGGAAAAAAACAGAGGTGTTTTTTGCGAAGTGCCTACCTGTAGATTTTGGCCTCTAGCTCAGCCGGCACCTAGGGAAACCTACCAAACCTGTGCATTTCTGAAAACTAGAGACCTAGGGGAATCCAAGGAGGGATGACTTGCGGGGCTCGGACCAGGTTCTGTTACCCAGAATCCTTTGCAAACCTCAAAATTTGGATAAAAAAACACATGTCCCTCACATTTTTGTGGCAGAAAGTTCTGGAATCTGAGAGGAGCTACAAATTTCCTTCCACCCAGCGTTCCCCCAAGTCTCCCGATAAAAATGATACCTCACTTGCGTGGGTAGGCCTAGCGCTGGCGACAGGAAACACCCCAAAGCGCAACGTGGACACATCCTAAATTTTGGAAAAAAACAGAGGTTTTTTTGCGAAGTGCCTACCTGTAGATTTTGGCCTCTAGCTCAGCCGGCACCTAGGGAAACCTACCAAACCTGTGCATTTCTGAAAACTAGAGACCTAGGGGAATCCAAGGAGGGGTGACTTGCGGGGCTCGGACCAGGTTCTGTTACCCAGAATCCTTTGCAAACCTCAAAATTTGGCTAAAAAAACACATGTTCCTCACATTTCTGTGGCAGAAAGTTCTGGAATCTGAGAGGAGCTACAAATTTCCTTCCACCCAGCGTTCCCCCAAGTCTCCCGATAAAAATGATACCTCACTTGCGTGGGTAGGCCTAGCGCCGGCGACAGGAAACACCCCAAAGCGCAACGTGGACACATCCTAAATTTTGAAAATAAACAGAGGTGTTTTTTGCGAAGTGCCTACCTGTAGATTTTGGCCTCTAGCTCAGCCGGCACCTAGGGAAACCTACCAAACCTGTGTGTTTCTGAAAACTAGAGACCTAGGGGAATCCAAGGAGGGGTGAAGTGCGGGGCTCGGACCAGGTTCTGTTACCCAGAATCCTTTGCAAACCTCAAAATTTGGCTAATAAAACACATGTTCCTCACATTTCTGTGGCAGAAAGTTCTGGAATCTGAGAGGAGGTACAAATTTCCTTCCACCCAGCGTTCCCCCAAGTCTCCCGATAAAAATTATACCTCACTTGCATGGGTAGGCCTAGCGCCGGCGACAGGAAACACCCCAAAGCGCAACGTGGACACATCCTAAATTTTGGAAAAAAACAGAGGTGTTTTTTGCGAAGTGCCTACCTGTAGATTTTGGCCTCTAGCTCAGCCGGCACCTAGGGAAACCTACCAAACCTGTGCATTTCTGAAAACTAGAGACCTAGGGGAATCCAAGGAGGGGTGACTTGCGGGGCTCGGACCAGGTTCTGTTACCCAGAATCCTTTGCAAACCTCAAAATTTGGCTAAAAAAACACATGTTCCTCACATTTCTGTGGCAGAAAGTTCTGGAATCTGAGAGGAGCTACAAATTTCCTTCCACCCAGCGTTCCCCCAAGTCTCCCGATAAAAATGATACCTCACTTGCGTGGGTAGGCCTAGCGCCGGCGACAGGAAACACCCCAAAGCGCAACGTGGACACATCCTAAATTTTGGAAAAAAACAGAGGTGTTTTTTGCGAAGTGCCTACCTGTAGATTTTGGCCTCTAGCTCAGCCGGCACCTAGGGAAACCTACCAAACCTATGCATTTCTGAAAACTAGAGACCTAGGGGAATCCAAGGAGGGGTGACTTGCGGGGCTCGGAGCAGGTTCTGTTACCCAGAATCCTTTGCAAACCTCAAAATTTGGCTAAAAAAACACATGTTCCTCACATTTCTGTGGCAGAAAGTTCTGGAATCTGAGAGGAGCTAAAAATTTCGTTCCACCCAGCGTTCCCCCAAGTCTCCCGATAAAAATGATACCTCACTTGCGTGGGTAGGCCTAGCGGCGGCGACAGGATACACCCCAAAGCGCAACGTGGACACATCCTAAATTTTGGAAAAAAACAGAGGTGTTTTTTGCGAAGTGCCTACCTGTAGATTTTGGCCTCTAGCTCAGCCGGCACCTAGGGAAACCTACCAAACCTGTGCATTTCTGAAAACTAGAGACCTAGGGGAATCCAAGGAGGGATGACTTGCGGGGCTCGGACCAGGTTCTGTTACCCAGAATCCTTTGCAAACCTCAAAATTTGGATAAAAAAACACATGTCCCTCACATTTTTGTGGCAGAAAGTTCTGGAATCTGAGAGGAGCTACAAATTTCCTTCCACCCAGCGTTCCCCCAAGTCTCCCGATAAAAATGATACCTCACTTGCGTGGGTAGGCCTAGCGCTGGCGACAGGAAACACCCCAAAGCGCAACGTGGACACATCCTAAATTTTGGAAAAAAACAGAGGTTTTTTTGCGAAGTGCCTACCTGTAGATTTTGGCCTCTAGCTCAGCCGGCACCTAGGGAAACCTACCAAACCTGTGCATTTCTGAAAACTAGAGACCTAGGGGAATCCAAGGAGGGGTGACTTGCGGGGCTCGGACCAGGTTCTGTTACCCAGAATCCTTTGCAAACCTCAAAATTTGGCTAAAAAAACACATGTTCCTCACATTTCTGTGGCAGAAAGTTCTGGAATCTGAGAGGAGCTACAAATTTCCTTCCACCCAGCGTTCCCCCAAGTCTCCCGATAAAAATGATACCTCACTTGCGTGGGTAGGCCTAGCGCCGGCGACAGGAAACACCCCAAAGCGCAACGTGGACACATCCTAAATTTTGAAAATAAACAGAGGTGTTTTTTGCGAAGTGCCTACCTGTAGATTTTGGCCTCTAGCTCAGCCGGCACCTAGGGAAACCTACCAAACCTGTGTGTTTCTGAAAACTAGAGACCTAGGGGAATCCAAGGAGGGGTGAAGTGCGGGGCTCGGACCAGGTTCTGTTACCCAGAATCCTTTGCAAACCTCAAAATTTGGCTAAAAAAACACATGTTCCTCACATTTCTGTGGCAGAAAGTTCTGGAATCTGAGAGGAGGTACAAATTTCCTTCCACCCAGCGTTCCCCCAAGTCTCCCGATAAAAATTATACCTCACTTGCATGGGTAGGCCTAGCGCCGGCGACAGGAAACACCCCAAAGCGCAACGTGGACACATCCTAAATTTTGGAAAAAAACAGAGGTGTTTTTTGCGAAGTGCCTACCTGTAGATTTTGGCCTCTAGCTCAGCCGGCACCTAGGGAAACCTACCAAACCTGTGCATTTCTGAAAACTAGAGACCTAGGGGAATCCAAGGAGGGGTGACTTGCGGGGCTCGGACCAGGTTCTGTTACCCAGAATCCTTTGCAAACCTCAAAATTTGGCTAAAAAAACACATGTTCCTCACATTTCTGTGGCAGAAAGTTCTGGAATCTGAGAGGAGCTACAAATTTCCTTCCACCCAGCGTTCCCCCAAGTCTCCCGATAAAAATGATACCTCACTTGCGTGGGTAGGCCTAGCGCCGGCGACAGGAAACACCCCAAAGCGCAACGTGGACACATCCTAAATTTTGGAAAAAAACAGAGGTGTTTTTTGCGAAGTGCCTACCTGTAGATTTTGGCCTCTAGCTCAGCCGGCACCTAGGGAAACCTACCAAACCTATGCATTTCTGAAAACTAGAGACCTAGGGGAATCCAAGGAGGGGTGACTTGCGGGGCTCGGAGCAGGTTCTGTTACCCAGAATCCTTTGCAAACCTCAAAATTTGGCTAAAAAAACACATGTTCCTCACATTTCTGTGGCAGAAAGTTCTGGAATCTGAGAGGAGCTAAAAATTTCCTTCCACCCAGCGTTCCCCCAAGTCTCCCGATAAAAATGATACCTCACTTGCGTGGGTAGGCCTAGCGGCGGCGACAGGATACACCCCAAAGCGCAACGTGGACACATCCTAAATTTTGGAAAAAAACAGAGGTGTTTTTTGCGAAGTGCCTACCTGTAGATTTTGGCCTCTAGCTCAGCCGGCACCTAGGGAAACCTACCAAACCTGTGCATTTCTGAAAACTAGAGACCTAGGGGAATCCAAGGAGGGATGACTTGCGGGGCTCGGACCAGGTTCTGTTACCCAGAATCCTTTGCAAACCTCAAAATTTGGATAAAAAAACACATGTCCCTCACATTTTTGTGGCAGAAAGTTCTGGAATCTGAGAGGAGCTACAAATTTCCTTCCACCCAGCGTTCCCCCAAGTCTCCCGATAAAAATGATACCTCACTTGCGTGGGTAGGCCTAGCGCTGGCGACAGGAAACACCCCAAAGCGCAACGTGGACACATCCTAAATTTTGGAAAAAAACAGAGGTTTTTTTGCGAAGTGCCTACCTGTAGATTTTGGCCTCTAGCTCAGCCGGCACCTAGGGAAACCTACCAAACCTGTGCATTTCTGAAAACTAGAGACCTAGGGGAATCTAAGGAGGGGTGACTTGCGGGGCTCGGACCAGGTTCTGTTACCCAGAATCCTTTGCAAACCTCAAAATTTGGCTAAAAAAACACATGTTCCTCACATTTCTGTGGCAGAAAGTTCTGGAATCTGAGAGGAGCTACAAATTTCCTTCCACCCAGCGTTCCCCCAAGTCTCCCGATAAAAATGATACCTCACTTGCGTGGGTAGGCCTAGCGCCGGCGACAGGAAACACCCCAAAGCGCAACGTGGACACATCCTAAATTTTGAAAATAAACAGAGGTGTTTTTTGCGAAGTGCCTACCTGTAGATTTTGGCCTCTAGCTCAGCCGGCACCTAGGGAAACCTACCAAACCTGTGTGTTTCTGAAAACTAGAGACCTAGGGGAATCCAAGGAGGGGTGAAGTGCGGGGCTCGGACCAGGTTCTGTTACCCAGAATCCTTTGCAAACCTCAAAATTTGGCTAAAAAAACACATGTTCCTCACATTTCTGTGGCAGAAAGTTCTGGAATCTGAGAGGAGGTACAAATTTCCTTCCACCCAGCGTTCCCCCAAGTCTCCCGATAAAAATTATACCTCACTTGCATGGGTAGGCCTAGCGCCGGCGACAGGAAACACCCCAAAGCGCAACGTGGACACATCCTAAATTTTGGAAAAAAACAGAGGTGTTTTTTGCGAAGTGCCTACCTGTAGATTTTGGCCTCTAGCTCAGCCGGCACCTAGGGAAACCTACCAAACCTGTGCATTTCTGAAAACTAGAGACCTAGGGGAATCCAAGGAGGGGTGACTTGCGGGGCTCGGACCAGGTTCTGTTACCCAGAATCCTTTGCAAACCTCAAAATTTGGCTAAAAAAACACATGTTCCTCACATTTCTGTGGCAGAAAGTTCTGGAATCTGAGAGGAGCTACAAATTTCCTTCCACCCAGCGTTCCCCCAAGTCTCCCGATAAAAATGATACCTCACTTGCGTGGGTAGGCCTAGCGCCGGCGACAGGAAACACCCCAAAGCGCAACGTGGACACATCCTAAATTTTGGAAAAAAACAGAGGTGTTTTTTGCGAAGTGCCTACCTGTAGATTTTGGCCTCTAGCTCAGCCGGCACCTAGGGAAACCTACCAAACCTGTGCATTTCTGAAAACTAGAGACCTAGGGGAATCCAAGGAGGGGTGACTTGCGGGGCTCGGAGCAGGTTCTGTTACCCAGAATCCTTTGCAAACCTCAAAATTTGGCTAAAAAAACACATGTTCCTCACATTTCTGTGGCAGAAAGTTCTGGAATCTGAGAGGAGCTAAAAATTTCCTTCCACCCAGCGTTCCCCCAAGTCTCCCGATAAAAATGATACCTCACTTGCGTGGGTAGGCCTAGCGGCGGCGACAGGATACACCCCAAAGCGCAACGTGGACACATCCTAAATTTTGGAAAAAAACAGAGGTGTTTTTTGCGAAGTGCCTACCTGTAGATTTTGGCCTCTAGCTCAGCCGGCACCTAGGGAAACCTACCAAACCTGTGCATTTCTGAAAACTAGAGACCTAGGGGAATCCAAGGAGGGATGACTTGCGGTGCTCGGACCAGGTTCTGTTACCCAGAATCCTTTGCAAACCTCAAAATTTGGATAAAAAAACACATGTCCCTCACATTTTTGTGGCAGAAAGTTCTGGAATCTGAGAGGAGCTACAAATTTCCTTCCACCCAGCGTTCCCCCAAGTCTCCCGATAAAAATGATACCTCACTTGCGTGGGTAGGCCTAGCGCTGGCGACAGGAAACACCCCAAAGCGCAACGTGGACACATCCTAAATTTTGGAAAAAAACAGAGGTTTTTTTGCGAAGTGCCTACCTGTAGATTTTGGCCTCTAGCTCAGCCGGCACCTAGGGAAACCTACCAAACCTGTGCATTTCTGAAAACTAGAGACCTAGGGGAATCCAAGGAGGGGTGACTTGCGGGGCTCGGACCAGGTTCTGTTACCCAGAATCCTTTGCAAACCTCAAAATTTGGCTAAAAAAACACATGTTCCTCACATTTCTGTGGCAGAAAGTTCTGGAATCTGAGAGGAGCTACAAATTTCCTTCCACCCAGCGTTCCCCCAAGTCTCCCGATAAAAATGATACCTCACTTGCGTGGGTAGGCCTAGCGCCGGCGACAGGAAACACCCCAAAGCGCAACGTGGACACATCCTAAATTTTGAAAATAAACAGAGGTGTTTTTTGCGAAGTGCCTACCTGTAGATTTTGGCCTCTAGCTCAGCCGGCACCTAGGGAAACCTACCAAACCTGTGTGTTTCTGAAAACTAGAGACCTAGGGGAATCCAAGGAGGGGTGAAGTGCGGGGCTCGGACCAGGTTCTGTTACCCAGAATCCTTTGCAAACCTCAAAATTTGGCTAAAAAAACACATGTTCCTCACATTTCTGTGGCAGAAAGTTCTGGAATCTGAGAGGAGGTACAAATTTCCTTCCACCCAGCGTTCCCCCAAGTCTCCCGATAAAAATTATACCTCACTTGCATGGGTAGGCCTAGCGCCGGCGACAGGAAACACCCCAAAGCGCAACGTGGACACATCCTAAATTTTGGAAAAAAACAGAGGTGTTTTTTGCGAAGTGCCTACCTGTAGATTTTGGCCTCTAGCTCAGCCGGCACCTAGGGAAACCTACCAAACCTGTGCATTTCTGAAAACTAGAGACCTAGGGGATTCCAAGGAGGGGTGACTTGCGGGGCTCGGTCCAGGTTCTGTTACCCAGAATCCTTTGCAAACCTCAAAATTTGGCTAAAAAAACACATGTTCCTCACATTTCTGTGGCAGAAAGTTCTGGAATCTGAGAAGAGCTACAAATTTCCTTCCACCCAGCGTTCCCCCAAGTCTCCCGATAAAAATGATACCTCACTTGCGTGGGTAGGCCTAGCGCCGGCGACAAGAAACACCCCAAAGCGCAACGTGGACACATCCTAAATTTTGGAAAAAAACAGAGGTGTTTTTTGCGAAGTGCCTACCTGTAGATTTTGGCCTCTAGCTCAGCCGGCACCTAGGGAAACCTACCAAACCTGTGCATTTCTGAAAACTAGAGACCTAGGGGAATCCAAGGAGGGGTGACTTGCGGGGCTCGGACCAGGTTCTGTTATCCAGAATCCTTTGCAAACCTCAAAATTTGGCTAAAGAAACACATGTTCCTCACATTTCTGTGGCAGAAAGTTCTGGAATCTGAGAGGAGCTACAAATTTCCTTCCACCCAGCATTCCCCCAAGTCTCCCGATAAAAATTATACCTCACTTGCGTGGGTAGGCCTAGCGCTGGCGACAGGAAACACCCCAAAGCGCAACGTGGACACATCCTAAATTTTGGAAAAAAACAGAGGTTTTTTTGCGAAGTGCCTACCTGTAGATTTTGGCCTCTAGCTCAGCCGGCACCTAGGGAAACCTACCAAACCTGTGCATTTCTGAAAACTAGAGACCTAGGGGAATCCAAGGAGGGGTGACTTGCGGGGCTCGGACCAGGTTCTGTTACCCAGAATCCTTTGCAAACCTCAAAATTTGGCTAAAAAAACACATGTTCCTCACATTTCTGTGGCAGAAAGTTCTGGAATCTGAGAGGAGCTACAAATTTCCTTCCACCCAGCGTTCCCCCAAGTCTCCCGATAAAAATGATACCTCACTTGCGTGGGTAGGCCTAGCGCCGGCGACAGGAAACACCCCAAAGCGCAACGTGGACACATCCTAAATTTTGAAAATAAACAGAGGTGTTTTTTGCGAAGTGCCTACCTGTAGGTTTTGGCCTCTAGCTCAGCCGGCACCTAGGGAAACCTACCAAACCTGTGTGTTTCTGAAAACTAGAGACCTAGGGGAATCCAAGGAGGGGTGAAGTGCGGGGCTCGGACCAGGTTCTGTTACCCAGAATCCTTTGCAAACCTCAAAATTTGGCTAAAAAAACACATGTTCCTCACATTTCTGTGGCAGAAAGTTCTGGAATCTGAGAGGAGGTACAAATTTCCTTCCACCCAGCGTTCCCCCAAGTCTCCCGATAAAAATTATACCTCACTTGCATGGGTAGGCCTAGCGCCGGCGACAGGAAACACCCCAAAGCGCAACGTGGACACATCCTAAATTTTGGAAAAAAACAGAGGTGTTTTTTGCGAAGTGCCTACCTGTAGATTTTGGCCTCTAGCTCAGCCGGCACCTAGGGAAACCTACCAAACCTGTGCATTTCTGAAAACTAGAGACCTAGGGGAATCCAAGGAGGGGTGACTTGCGGGGCTCGGTCCAGGTTCTGTTACCCAGAATCCTTTGCAAACCTCAAAATTTGGCTAAAAAAAACACATGTTCCTCACATTTCTGTGGCAGAAAGTTCTGGAATCTGAGAAGAGCTACAAATTTCCTTCCACCCAGCGTTCCCCCAAGTCTCCCGATAAAAATGATACCTCACTTGCGTGGGTAGGCCTAGCGCCGGCGACAAGAAACACCCCAAAGCGCAACGTGGACACATCCTAAATTTTGGAAAAAAACAGAGGTGTTTTTTGCGAAGTGCCTACCTGTAGATTTTGGCCTCTAGCTCAGCCGGCACCTAGGGAAACCTACCAAACCTGTGCATTTCTGAAAACTAGAGACCTAGGGGAATCCAAGGAGGGGTGACTTGCGGGGCTCGGACCAGGTTCTGTTATCCAGAATCCTTTGCAAACCTCAAAATTTGGCTAAAGAAACACATGTTCCTCACATTTCTGTGGCAGAAAGTTCTGGAATCTGAGAGGAGCTACAAATTTCCTTCCACCCAGCATTCCCCCAAGTCTCCCGATAAAAATTATACCTCACTTGCGTGGGTAGGCCTAGCGCCGGCGACAGGAAACACCCCAAAGCCCAACGTGGACACATCCTAAATTTTGGAAAAAAACAGAGGTGTTTTTTGCGAAGTGCCTACCTGTAGATTTTGGCCTCTAGCTCAGCCGGCACCTAGGGAAACCTACCAAACCTATGCATTTCTGAAAACTAGAGACCTAGGGGAATCCAAGGAGGGGTGACTTGCGGGGCTCGGACCAGGTTCTGTTACCCAGAATCCTTTGCAAACCTCAAAATTTGGCTAAAAAAACACATGTTCCTCACATTTCTGTGGCAGAAAGTTCTGGAATCTGAGAGGAGCTACAAATTTCCTTCCACCCAGCGTTCCCCCAAATCTCCCGATAAAAATGATACCTCACTTGCGTGGGTAGGCCTAGCGCCGGCGACAGGAAACACCCCAAAGCGCAACGTGGACACATCCTAAATTTTGGAAAAAAACAGAGGTGTTTTTTGCGAAGTGCCTACCTGTAGATTTTGGCCTCTAGCTCAGCCGGCACCTAGGGAAACCTACCAAACCTGTGCATTTCTGAAAACTAGACACCTAGGGGAATCCAAGGTGGGGTGACTTGCGGGGCTCGGACCAGGTTCTGTTACCCAGAATCCTTTGCAAACCTCAAAATTTGGATTAAAAAACACATGTCCCTCACATTTTTGTGGCAGAAAGTTCTGGAATCTGAGAGGAGCTACAAATTTCCTTCCACCCAGCGTTCCCCCAAGTCTCCCGATAAAAATGATACCTCACTTGCGTGGGTAGGCCTAGCGCTGGCGACAGGAAACACCCCAAAGCGCAACATGGACACATCCTAAATTTTGGAAAAAAACAGAGTTTTTTTTGCGAAGTGCCTACCTGTAGATTTTGGCCTCTAGCTCAGCCGGCACCTAGGGAAACCTACCAAACCTGTGCATTTCTGAAAACTAGAGACCTAGGGGAATCCAAGGAGGGGTGACTTGCGGGGCTCGGACCAGGTTCTGTTACCCAGAATCCTTTGCAAACCTCAAAATTTGGCTAAAAAAACACATGTTCCTCACATTTCTGTGGCAGAAAGTTCTGGAATCTGAGAGGAGCTACAAATTTCCTTCCACCCAGCGTTCCCCCAAGTCTCCCGATAAAAATGATACCTCACTTGCGTGGGTAGGCCTAGCGCCGGCGACAGGAAACACCCCAAAGCGCAACGTGGACACATCCT